>NC_092207.1:67202127-67279558 GCF_043381705.1 Parasteatoda tepidariorum
CATATATATATATATATTGGAAAAACATCAACAAAGGTTTTATTTTATTTTGAGTATAGGTCATAATGCGTATAAGCGAAAATGTTTTGAACAATTTAAAAAGGTGGCTCACTATTGCATTGCAAGAATCCCTTATTTCAAAGCTCAAAAAATTTCAAATTTTTACATACCTTGGGTATGTTAGTCCAAGAAATGCATACCTGAAAATCTTTAATTACATTTTAATGAAAGTATATGAAAAGATCTATTATTAATTTATCGAAAAAAAAGTGTTTCTTTATCGAAATTTTTGTTTCAAGTATAAATCAGAAGTATTCTTGAGAAAGAAGTTTTAGTCCTTATTAGAGAAAAAATGTATTAGTCATTGAGGGAGTTAGATGCTTAGCATTATTATTGGCTTATAGTATTACCTGAATAAGGAACTATGGGGACAAGTGTGGAGGGATCAAACTATTTTTATCTAGAATATAAGTTGCATATTAGATCGAATATGATTCTTCTATCGTTGATAATGTATATTAAAACAAGTAAGTGAGGACTTAGCAGATTAGTCCGGTAAAGATTGAGTTAGCGAGATAATTTAAGCTTTTCTAAAATGGATAGGTACTTAACTATGGATGATTATGTAATCTTTATAATGATTCATATATACATGCATTTGTTAACGTTTTTAAGGGAAATAAATAGTTTTAAAAGATGTATGACAAATAATAAACACAATGTAGCAATCAAAGTATTTAGTTTTTTTATTTAACAGAGCGAAAACACTTATAAAATGTCTGATCGGGTATAACCTGAATATTTGAGTGTGTTTGGCAGTTACAGTTTGAATGGAATTTTTTGCTCATATTATCTATCGATAAAACGTTAAATTTGTAATTTGAATTTTCTTTAAGTAAGGACGGGGAAGGATTTGTTTAGGTGCTAATGGACGCTTAGTCTAACCGTTAAAAGTGTTACAAATTTTTTATAAAAAATTATGAATGAAAAGAAACTGTCTTCATCTCTGCAAAAGTGATGGTCTAATGTTTTGCTCAAATAATATTTTTAGACGTTATAAATGTGGCCATATTTGTTAATTTTAAAAATACTGACTAATATGATGGGTGCCTTTCTTTGCTTGATCATATCTTAGCAATTTACCTATTTCAGTACATTGTACAGAAGTACACTATAGCTGTCCACCATGATAGGAATTTTCAGTTATAGGTTTTCTTAAAAACTCAATTTGAACTATGTTCTGATAATGAGCTCAGCAAAAAAAATGATAAATTATTTTATATAGGTTATTGTATTATTTTAAAAATGAATTATGACTTAATTTGATTTTAATATTTTATGATTTTGTTTTATAATGAAGCCAAATAAAGAAAATTAAATTTGTATGCTAAAACAACTTTGATGATATGATGAAATGACATGTAAATGAACTATAATGCTGTATAATACTAGATAAAATATAATGTTTATTTATTAAGTGAAGTCATACGTTGTGAAAAGTTTAAAATTCATTTTATTTTGCAATTTTATTTCTAATTAGAACTTATTTGTTTTATTGTAAGAAATACAGAAAGCACTTAAGTTAAATGCAACATTTAATATAAATAATTTTTATAATAAATTTGTATTTAATATAGTTATAAATATTTGAATTATTAAAAACTGTTCGTTTTTTAAATGACTAATGTATGTCTTAAATATTGATGTTGTGTTAAAATGTCATATGGATCCATCTTTTTTTTGTAAAAAAAATTTTGTTTTAATAAACGTCATAATGAAATAGATTGTATTTATAAATTGTCTGTATTGTGTTATGATGTTACACATGACGAATTATTTAAAAAAAATTGAAATCTTTGTATAAAACTATATTGTGTTATCACATTAAATGAGAGCATATGCAAATGATACCTTCAAACGCTATGTAAAATTTAATTCATTCACAGTTTTACTTTAAAGATGAAATTTTTGTATTAGATTTTATTAGTTTTGTTGCCAAAATAAACACTAAAGTTAAATGCGATGTTGGAAAAGCCGATTAAAGTCTTAAGCCTGTTTTATATTCAAACCACCACGCACTCCTAATGTGTTGTTTTCAAAACCCATGCATTTGAGAGCAATGGAGAGAATCACCCCGAAGAAAGATGATGTACTAAAAGTATAAACTTTGATCTCAATTGGTTTTCAAAAAAAGTTATATCTACTTTAAGTTTTCGGGGATTTAGGAAATTGAGGGGGAAATGATGAGCAATGTTGAGTTGAGCTGACATTATATTAAAGTGATTGGTACTATATTATGTCTTAAAATTATCATTTTATCCCACTGTTTTGATATAATTTAACATTGAAAACATTCTAAAACACAAAACTCTGAAGCAAAAGTTATTGTGCAACGATACTAAATATTGTAAATAATGAAATTCTAATAGCCATAGATCTTTTTCAAGTATACATAAAAGTGAAAGTAAAGTAAAAGTATAGTAAAAGCAAAAAACTTCAAGTAAAATTAAATTTATAGTTTCTTTAAAGAGATCTATTAGTTGCATGAGTATCATATGGTATCATAGTGAAAAAACTTTCAAAATAATTCAGGGATTTTTAATCAGCAGCGTTTACTAACAATAGTTTTGCTTGATTTTTCTATTTATGTTAGATTTATATTTAATTAAGTTGAGAAAATTAATTCCCTTAAACATTATTATTTTCTTTCTTCCTACAGCGCATTTTATAAAGGGCGTTTTTTTATTTCAAATGTTTCTTTCACATTTGGTTAGTTTGGGAGATAGCTGTTTTACCGGTTTGCTGTGAGTTTTTATTTCTCCACTTTAGTATTATATTCTCAAGATTTTGTGTGAAATTTCTCTTCTTATTTGTTTTTATGTATTTCTTTTATTTCTTCCTGGACTTTTACAAAACCTTTGGGGTACTGAGAGAGCTAATTTTGACATTCGTCCACTCTCTCAATAGAAAAGGGTTTGTTCATTGGCCTCTGGAGCTGGTTCCCCCTAAAGACGTCAGCTTCGGTGGACATATTTTTATTTTATTTCCATTGTTTTTTTCCCTTTAACATTATTATTCTCTTTAAGTTCTTATTCAACAAAGTTTTTAGAGATATGCAGAAATTATACACGAGCATCAATATGAGGAGGTTTTTAAGAACTTTTATGTATTAATACAATATAATTATAAAATATATATTGCTTAAAAATAATCATGACTTTTTATAATAAATACTATATCATAGCGATTAATTTGAAAAATTCAGAAAACATCTATACAGTTTTATATGGCTAATATTTGTTATAATAATTATCAACAAAATAATTTTAAATTTTGGTAAATTTTTTAAAGAATTTTATTCACACTCATTCATTTAGTCATTTAGATTGACTGCTAAACTAAGGTATAAATATTCAGAATTAAAATTAAATGAGATACTTATTGTTTACCATAAATGTTTGCAAATTAAAATTATTTGAGGGATGTGGTGTATTTGGAATCTAATTCTGCAGTCTTAATTAATATGTATGAGAGTTTCTTCACTCCAGATATACTAACTATTCATTGTAATTTAAACTATAATCATTCACTGTCAGTTGAGTTGTAATTCTGACCATCATTATACATTAAAATGCATGTCATGCATTAAAACTTTAGACATTTCGGTAAAGGAGAGAGTTTGTTTAAAATAGGAAGATAATTTCTCCACTTATAATTTTTAGAAATTCAACTTATCATTTCATTCTCAGCAATCTTTTTTTTAAATTTAAAAGTAATCAATATATTATTTTTATGTTTTCTTTATTGAGATCCATTAAGTGCTAGATTTACAACCAAAGTTAAATTCTAATAGTTACTATTTACACTGTAAAAAATAAATGGAAATGTTACAGAAAAAATTTGCAGAAAAAAAAATATTTAAAGATAAGCAAAGATTTTATTCCATTTCAAATCACTACCGGGTGTTGCAAAAAATCCTTGTTTTTTTACAGATTTTATCCGTATATTTGAGGGTTTCGAGGTGCTTTTCACAAAACGATTTTTCTCTGTTTTTTTACCGTAATCATAAATGGATCAAAACTTTTGCCATTCAGTTTTGTTTACCCAAAGATAACTTTATCGATTTTTAAGTAACTTTACGATTATACATGCCTTTTTTATACATTTTCTTTTGCATTTTACATTTATTATGAATGTAGATTTTTCTATACCTGCCTAATTATTAACTGCCATTAGACGCAATTTTTCGGTAAGTAAAATTATTAGGGTGAGCTAATGTGGTTTTAAGCGTTTTTACAGTTAAATATGATGTTAATAAGCATAACTTTAAATATAAAAACTTATTAATATTTTTCTTTACAACGAAACACTATGAATTCTGGCTTTCCAATAAGGTGACAGAGGTTCGAATTCCGGTGGTGACTGATAATACGAATTCTGCTCTCGGCCCGAATCAACAGCCACGCTAACAAAGTTATTTCATGGAGAATTTTCAGTTAAAGTTTTTTTTAGTTAAAATAATAGATATTTTGGGGAAAATAACAGAGTTTGTTTGTCAGAAAAACAGTATTTATGTGCTTAAAAACTGGTGTCTGTTTTTAAATTATATTTTCTTCCGGTTTTATTTTGATACCCCAGCTAACAGATTGTTTTACAGTGTAGATACACCTAAATATTATTTTAAATGAGAAGAGCGCTTATTGTTTCTTGGATTAGATCAGTAAAGATTATTTGGAAGAAAGACACTTTTAATCCAATCAATGTTGTTATATTGATGGTGGCGAAAGTTAAGTTTGTAAAATTAAGATTACTTTGTATACATTTATGAAAACCACTTTTTTTAAATTGTCATGCAAAATATGCATAAATATTTAACTTTCCTTAAAAATTAAACTATTTTTATTTCATTTAATCCCAATCTCAGAATATAAATCATTAATATAATCAAATCCATTCTTAAATTTTGACATGTGAGCGAATTGTAATATACTTTTAGTGGTTTCTTTTACAACGTGTGCATAAAACTGGAAAACCGTTATAAGGTTGCTACAATGTTATATCTCTTAAACGTCGTAATTATTTTTTATAATGCCTTTAACATCGTTACCATCTAAATGCGCATAAGAAAAGCCTTGGCAATAATAGCCAAAATTGAGATTTCTAATTATTTTAGTGATCTTAGTTAGCTACGAAAAATTTTCTTTTAAAATCATGAGAATTTGCACAGTGGTGCGCATTCCCTCTGTTGATTATATTTTAAGTCACTAAAAATTATGTAAGCTACTTTTATTTTAATAAATATTATCTCTTTTCACAAAAAAAGATGCACCATAGTGTTCAAATATATAAAAATTATTCAAATAAACAACTGTTTTTCATCAATAATATTATATTTACTATTTATATAGTACAATATTACTGATCGATGCCATTTTGATATGTGATGAATATTTTGTTTCATTAGTTAACTATTGTACCCATGTTTTACTCAAATTCTGGAGATAACAACTTTTCTCCTCAACTGAAACAGTTTCATTTCTTGCAACTCACAATAATTTCCGCATGACAATGCATGATTTATTTCGTTTAAAAAATAGCATTTTTGCATTTAAAGAAACGTTTTCATTTCACAAATAAAAATTTTAATCGTCAATTATGTATCTTTCGTGAGATTAACTTGTTTTCGTGAGTTGATATTATTTTGCATTTGCACTTCTAATGCTGAAAATCACGATGTAAAAGAGGAGATATTCGTGAATGCTAATTATTTTTTGTAAACGCTATTCTTATGATAGATATGTGCATAAATAATACTTTTTGCATTAATTTCGAAAACTACAGAGATCTAATACCCATAGTTGTTGAGTGTCTTGTATGATTTTTTTTTCTCCAGTTTTTGAAATTGCTTTTAAATATGGCAAAAATATATACGAATTCTTCTAGTAATTATCCATTTTTCTTAAAAATTAGATAAATATATTTTCAAAAATAATTTTTGATTTCGAGCTTTGGTATTTACTATGCTGTTCATTTAAGAATTCCTACAGTAGTTTATTTTCCCATTGAATGCTTTTTTTTAAAAAATCGAAAAGAAAAGTTATACATTATTTTTAAAACAATTGCAAAGCATAATCTATTTTTAACATATTTATGTATTTGATTATGGATTATGAATTAATCTATATTTATGTATTTGATTCAAATACATTTACATTTCCTCAACATTTGCTTCTTGGATCTACATAAAAAGATCAATTAGCAAATAAATATTTTATTATTTCTAAGTAAGTGATTTTAATAAAGGACTTGCGTAAAAAACCTATTTAAAATTATCAAGGACATTAAAAGTAACTGTTTTGAAAATTAAATTTTTCACCGAAAAATTAGCAAAGACAATCTATCATAATTGTATATATGCTATTTATGAAATAGGGAAAACGTCAGGATGCAATCATTTAAAAGAAACAAGATTTTTTCAATAAATAAAAGAGTTAACTTAATAAATGTTTTAAGCAATAAATGAATTAACTAACAAATGGATTAAGAAAGAAAGAAAATATTAAAAAAAATGAATTATCTGAACAATTAATCTTAAAGGAATCATTGAAAGTTAAAATCGCAAATATGAATTTAGAAAATAAATTTAAGTGACCTGGCTCTTAATGTATATAAACATGTACGATACAGCCTATCTTAAATTTGAAATATGAATTCACACCGTAAAATAAATAATTAAAAAATAAATAAATTCACATCAGAGTCTGTGCGAAAGTATTAAAGAAATGCCTAATGTAAAAATATAGAGAATTAAAATTGGAAAGTTTCTTAAAAACACAGAATTTTTTTAATTTAAGACTGAAGAATTTGGCGAAAAAATTATAAGTAGAGGTCTACAATTTATTTTCTGACTTATATTTATATTGTTAGACATCAAATCTTTTCCAGCTCTGAATCCACCGGGGACATTATATTGAGTATATTCGGACTCCTAGTTTTCTGCAATCGAATACCGACGTAAGCAGTGGTTGGGAGAAAATACTACACACCACACCTAATGGCGGCAACTTGCCTGTAAATGCATAAAAGTATATTTAATTACCTGAAAGAAATTCCTTTTAGCAAAATAATACGGAAAAACCGAATTTTCTGAAACTTTGTTTACGAGAAATTTTGTTATAACGCCTTTGAACAAGAGCTTACGTAATTTAATAGAGGTTCTTGTTTTTCTATATTTTTACCGAGCTTTTACCTAATATTTTTTTAATTTATACATTATATATTTTTTGAATTATAATTTGTACTAAAAAAATCTGCAAGTGATATTTTTCAAGCTCGTCGTTTTGAAACGTCTAAGTATAAAATTCATTTTCGAAAAAACATATGTATAATCTTTAAAAGTTTAGGATTAAAATTTTTTATTTAAATTTATATTGCTGTAATAAATTATGCGAAATTTAATGTTAATATACAACGCAAAAATTATTTTTAAATCTTTTTTCCGATTTTTTATAATAAAGTCTTTTAATTTCGTAACTATAAGATGAATAAAAGTACATTGAATTTCATGTAAGAGAATCTATTAAGAGAAATACAACGAAACAGCCACATTTTTTGAAACTTTGTTATTCACGTTTGAAAAAAGACCTTATAAAGTTTAAAAAAAGATCTAGTTTTTCTCTGTACTTTTACTGAATTTTTATAGTTATTTTATAATTTTTAAAATTAAATAATTTAATAATTATAATTGTTTTAAAAATTCCTTAAGCACTATTTTTTAGGCTCGTCGATTTTGAAAAGTCTAGGTATAATTTTTTTGTGAGCCTGTGTATTCTGCAAAAATGTTAGAATCGAATTTTACTATAAAAATAGATACTTAAATATCATGAAACTTTCTTCGTTTTTAACGAAGCAAGTTCCTGGTATACGCACCGTTCCGAAATTTTGTCAAAATAGCGAAATACACTGAAGAGCCAAAAAAATCTGGTATACCTATCTAATATCGCGTAGGTCCCCCTCGAGTACGCAGAAGTGCTGCAACACGACGTGGCATGGATTCGATCAATGTGTGAAGTAGTGCTGAACATCACATTGCAAAGCATCCCAAATACGTTCAATAATGTTCATGTCTTGGGATTTTGGTGGATTTCCGATATTCACGTTATACTCGTGAAATGGTCGTAAGTGAAAATCAAAATTTTATTACTATTTCGGAGATGCTATGTTCCATCTCCCGTGCGCCGACTATAACACCACGTTCAAACTCAATTAAATCTTTATAACCTGGCATTGTAGCAACAGTAACAGATCTAAGAACTGTGCTAGACACTCGTTGTCTTATATACACGTTGCCGATCGCAGCGCTATACTTTGATTGGCTCCATACCCCTTTATTTGCATACTCATGAGTGTACCAGTTTTTTGGCTCTTCAGTGTAATTATCTTTACTTCTTCAGGAAAACTAATTTAGCTAAAATTCAAGAAATATTTCATCATTCTACTGGTAGGGCCTAATATATCTAATAATAACTTGATATTGGGCTTCATATAGGTGAAGCAATATCACCTCAACAACGCATGACAAGGCCAGATGAAACAAGGAGACAAAAATGTCGGAAGCGGGGTTCAAACCCGGGATTATCCAGGTGCAATGTCAACAACTTGACATATTTACAGACTGAATGGCTTTACTTTCACTCTGTTTTCGATAGACTATAGCAGGGGTCCCCAACCCTATGCCCGCTTGCACTATAGCGCCCGTCGATCGGTCTAGGTGAGCCCGCTGCTTGTGCTAAGCTAGTTTTGTGGAGATCACATTTGAAAATGAAATCTCTTGCGCATTTTCCAAACATGAAAAAAAACGATAATTGACTTATCAACATTTGTCATCATCCTCCAATTGCTTCAAGATCAATTTGAAAAGCGCTTTCAACAGTTTAATAATCATCTAGCTTATGGTCACCTTTTTTATAAATCCTTTTTCAAACTAAATGAACGTAACCGAAATTTTAACATACATTTCAGAATTTCTACGAGTAAGACGAGAAGAAGTGGAGATAAAAAATTTGGATCTTCAGAATGACATCATCCTCAAAACTATTATATCAGATGAGAAATTATTCTGGAATATAGTTGAAATAAACAAATTTTCATTCTTCAAAAGAGCAGCATATAAAATATAGTCGTGTTATAGTTCCACATACTTATGTGAATCATTATTTTCGACAATGCAAATCATAAAATCAAAATATAGATCACGACTTACAGATGAACACATTGACGATTGCTTACGAGCTGGAATTTCATCATATTCTCCCAGACCTGACCAGTGAAATGCAATGACAAAGATCACATTGACTTTATTTAATATATTCTATAAATAATTTTTATATTTTGTTTGTTTTGCAAGCATTTAGTAATCATTTATTTTACACAAGAATATTAATACTAACTATATTCATATGATAAATTAATTTTTAAAATAAAATTTTTTGTGCAATATATGTAGTGCGTCGTATTATCTATGTCTAACAACTATTAATTTTTCTTGAAAATATAAATGGTGCCCGTCAATCAACCAATATTCTGGTATTTGTTCTTCAGTACAAAAAAGGTTAGAGACCCTTGGTCTATGGTGTTCATTTTGATTTCATTATTTTAGTTAACACAATGCCTCAATGCACTACTAGAACTTCATGAGTTGAGGAAGCATTTTTACCATATATTAGCGTTTCATCGTAATTAATTTTGGAACGAGATGTTTCGAAAACGAAATAGTAAAGAAATACAGGTCAAATATTGTGGAATCGTGAAAAGTTAGAATTTTATTTTTAAGTGTGTTGTTATTTAAATTCTTAGTATTGTAATAAATTAAACAAAATGTAATGCTATTGCGATGTATAAATCGTACTCTTTTCTTCGAAAACTGCTTTATTTTTATTATTGTCTTGTAATAAAGCTCCCTCAAATTTTTTGAACTTTACTTTAAAACAAGACAGTCAGTTTCTGAATTTCACATTGAATAAATGCTTCCTTGAAAAAAGGCTAGATGCAATAGTATAAAATCTCTCAGAATCGGTAAAATCGAATGAAAGTATCAACACCTACGTTGAATGTCTCGTATAAATGTTTGCTTTACCTTCAGGAAAAAAAATATTCTGAGAATTCACTTTGAAAATTCTTTTTTTTTTCATCACTTTCTAACCTTGTTAGGAAAGTTTCAAAAAATTCCGACTAAATTTTTTAGGTATGAAATACTGGAATTTGTCGAAAATTTATCCGAAGAGTTTTGAGCTCAAACCTTTGATTCTGTTTCCTTCAATGTGAAATTTAAAATCGTTTGGGAAATGCTTTCTACTTATCTAGGAAATCAAAAGTTCTTTTAGAAGCGATAAAAGGAAGTACTTTATAAAACTTTTAAGAGTTTTGAAAATGAAGGATAGCAAGATGCATGAAAAGAATAAACAGAACTTTTATAAATTAAAATGAGTAAGATTTAGTTTTGATAAAAGTACTTTGAAGTTTAAATTTTGACTGAAAAAAATTACAGCAAAGAATTATTTTATTATTTATCTTTCTTTCCTTTAATTTTGTACTGGTTTTAAAGAAAATATTTTTGCATTAAAATGTATAAATTGTATGATTTGAATACTTTAAAGATGTTGATATAAGTTATGCATTTTTTTAAGTAGACGCATTTGATTTGTATGGTGATATATTTGTTTGATAAGGGAATATAATATTGTATTAAAATATATTTATTACGAAATGAAACATTTCTTTTAAAATGAATTTATTAATTATTTAATTTAATTATAGTGCATTTTCCTCAAAATGCACTATATTTTCCATTGACATATATGCATTATTGAAAACTGAAAAGCAACTTATGTGTAGAGATATATATATATATTTATTTTGTAATAAAAGTAATAGTTTAAAGAAGTAAATATAAGTTATGTATTTTCAACATAAATTTAATTTGCATTGAGATATATTTATTTTAAAAAGAAATATAATATTTCATTAAAATATATTTGATACGAAATTCAAAAAAAGGTGTATTTTGTTTTAAAATGGATACATTTTGTTATGAAATATATTTGTATATTTTGCGTTAAGATTTATTTATTTTCCATTAATATATATGTATTATTTAAAATTAAAATGCAACATATGTTCATACAAATATATATTTATTTTATACAAAAGTATAATTGTTTTGGACGAAATAGTGATAAGATAAAAAAATAGTTCTTTGAATGCTTAATAATTTGTGACTGATGCATTAAAAACAAGAAAAAACTCCAATTCAGTTTTAACTCTTAAAATATAGGTATTAAATATGTATAGTGTCTTAAGTTTAAAACAAAGTTAAATTGAAGTCGCTTTTTCAGAATGTTATTTGCAACTAATTAAAAAAAATAGTATTATACTAATGCTGAATTTATTTTCATTCTACAAAATTAAACTATAACAATTAAAAGCACAAACTACTGATTAACTCAAAATGCATATCTGTGAAAACATAAAGGGTTAGTTACGAATTTTTTTTAAGTTTAAACACTTGAAAAAAAATTTTTATCTAGCTTTTTATTTGAATTGAAAAGTCAGTTGCAATGATTCTGATCTCTTACACTTTTTTTAAGAGAACAGTCTCACAAACTAAAGAAGCATTATCAAGGAACGAAAAAATAATAAAATTTTTAATTTTTGTCAGAACAGCCAGTAACTTTAACTACTTTACTTTTAAAATTTTAAAATAACAAACGAATAAAAAAGCAAAATCTTTAAAAAAAAAATAAATTAAAAAAAAAAACAGAATTTCCGGACATTGTTTATTATAATTTTTCTTATAGTTTTCTGCATTCAACTAGGGTTTTACAGGTTGTGACTTATGTATGTTTCAAAATATTTTTCTGGGCCATAGACGGCGCAAATGAAAAACAAGATTAGCACATTCTGCCTTAAATTCGTTTGATTTCAAGCAGGCTTGCTGGTATTGGCAAATGGCATATGTAACAACAAACATTCTTGACATCAACTGTATTTTTGTCTTCCGTTTAAGTAATAATTTGCTCCCATTCGTTTTTCTATCTTTTTCATAATAGTTCCAGAAATATAAATCAGGAGTAGTTTTTACTCAGCATCCTTTATAAAAAGAAACTTTTTGTTTGAATCTCACTTTTTATAATTTAATCATTTTGCTATTAGAATTTTAAACCCGAGGAAAGAAAAATATGGTTTTAGTTATTTATAAACATGAAGCTATAATAAAACATACTATAAACATACTATAAACCCTACTGGAATTTTAACAATTAAATGATTAAAGTGTCTTTTATTTAACTCGCATAAATAACAGTAAAGTTTTTTTTTCTTTAAATAATAAGGTTGAATATATTGTGCTTTAGTAAGTTCTTTCAATGAGGTAATAAATAGCCCGTTAAAGTAACCTATATTCCAAATAGTCAACGGAAAATTTGTTTCTTTGAAATTAGTTAGAAATTTTTAATTATTTCTTTCATAAATCATATTTCACTTATATATGTTTTTAAGGCGAAAAATATTTTAATATGGCATAAAGCACATTAAACCTCTGATAAATAGATTGTGAAAAGTTTTCTTTATTTTTTGTGAAGAAACTATACTTACAGTTCTTTGTTATTCAAAATTAGCATAAATATACATTCAACTACCAATAGAAACTACTTCCAATAGAATAATAACTAAGTATATGTTAACTACATACCATGAAGTCAATGGCAAATTTTTTCAATAAAATGAATTATAAAGTTTCATTTATTTGTAAATACAAAGATAAAAAGTTTTTACCATGTTATGAAACTTACTGGAACTATGATAACTGATAAAAATGTTCTTCACTTTAATTGCCGAAATTCTATTTAAATTGAAGTTCTGTATTTTTCTTCAAAAGAAGTAAAATGTTTTTAAATTCATCGTGCTTCAGTAACAATCTCAATCGATTTGAATAAATGTTAGAACAAAGATTTTTAAACTAACATTTAATTACTTCTTAGCCAATGTCGTAAACTCAAGAATAAATTCAAATTCGAGAAAGTTTAATATTCTTACTTCGTTCGAATCGACGATCGTTCATGAATGGATAGTTTATTTTAAGTTTAAATAATGATTGTAGTTGTTGGGGCAACTTTGTAATGAACAGAATGAAGAAAACCATTTCAATGAAACGATTCACTAAGACCTAATTGTTAGCCAAAGAAATTAAATATTCTTTGAAGCTAGAAATAACGGAAATTTAAATAAAGGAAATTCTTTTGTAAGAAAAGGACACGTTTTTAAATTATTCTACAATATTTTGTGTTGAATACAAAGTTTCTGCAAATATTCATACAATCAGTAAAAATAATTTGGAAAACAATTTCCGAACATTTTCATAGTTTCAAGACTAGTTTTTCTTTTTGTGAATTTTGAAAGAGTAAAAAAAAGGTTTTGTTTAAATTCCATAAATAATTTGTATATATTTTGCAAGCAATCTAATCCAAAAAAAATAATAAATCTAAATAAGATGTATCTACTAGAATTGCCCCCAATTTTTTTTACAGTAACTTATGATACATTACGTATTTTAAATTTTTCATACGATAATTTTTTTTTAATTATCTATTAAATCAACTTTAAAGTCAACTAAAACTGAGGACTGCGATGAAGGACGGTCAAGACGGACAGATCAAGCTCTCCAGCGAATTTAGTCAGAAAGCCTTTTTGCAAATTAAATTAAGAAGGTACATACTTCGTTTGTCAAGACATCACGACAAGGGTGAAAGTACATCTTAGCTCAGAACGTCACGGATAGATGGCAGCACCACTGATTCATGACCGTAAGGCATCTTCCTCAATTTAGATATAAATCTGAAGGGAAAGGACAATTTCTTTTAATCACTGTGCCCATGGCACTGCTGAGCAACCGACTACGAGACTTTCAATGCCACATATATTTTGAACAGGCATATCACTTGTACTCGACCATATTACATGTTGGTCATAAGTATTCGGTTGATCTTAGTGGAGTAAAAAATAGAACACTGGCCCCTCAAGACCTCAGTTTGATTCTCTAACCTTTGGACAACTACGGTCTTACGAATGACGCACAACAATCAAAGTTACTAAAGAACAATTTATGTTTGGAGTAAAAATGTTTTTGTAAGCTTGCACAGGAAGATTTACGCTAGATTCGAGGCGAAAACCTTATATATTGTTCATAGTTTGGATACCTTTATAAAGGTACTCGTATTTTTACATAATTTGAAACCGAACTAATTAAGGGTCCGACCTTCGCAATTTCAGTCTTAATAGTAAAATGGGTATAATTTAACTTGAAAGACGTGTTTCACTACTTTTGACGAGCATTAAATGCAATACATTTCCAATTATTGAAAGTCCTACTGCAGAACATTTATATAAATAAAACATAAGCATTATATGTATGTACTTACGTGTGTTGGAAGATGCAGCAAACCTAATAGTCTACTTTGAAACTCCTTCCCATNATTTGCTAGCTCTCGCAGCCCTTAACAATCAAAAATTAGTTTTATAGCACGTTCATACTGTTGTAATAAATAACTATTTTATAGATGATTATAAATATGTTGTAACAAAACTTAAAAATTTGGAAAATGGATCACAAATTTTTCAGTGAGATATGAAAACTATTTGCCATTTATCGACCAAAGAGAAAATATATATGAATATTATTTATTTATAAAAAATATAAATATTTACACAATTTAATTTAAAAATGTTTTTTACATCCAAATGCATTATTTTTTACAGATAAATTTTTAAATTAATTTCGCACAAACAACTGTTTTTTTTTGTTAAAGCAAAAAATCAAAATTTCAAATACGAATGTAACTTAATTTGCATGACATAATAGTTTTTTTTAAATGATTTTATTTTTATATTACCTTTATATTTGCTTAATTTTGCTTTAATAGATCATTACTTGTTCAGTTCTTCTTGCCAAGAATCGGAATCATAAAGTCATAGAACTCAGCACTATAAGATCATTTCGAAGAATGAAAAACAAGTAGCTTTTTATGAGTAGACGAAAAAATTTATTTAATTGAGCATTCTAGATGCAAACTCTATTAACTTTTACTGCTATTTAAACTAAATATACTAAATTTTTAAATCTTAGAAACAAACCGTATTATAAACAAATCATTTTAACCATGATTTTACTTTTAAAAGATTATAAGTGTTAAGTTCAGAAAAACTCCAAAATGTGGAGGAAGTTGAAAAAATGAACGTATTGATACACTAAACTAATTTATCCCCAATTATAGTACTAAATGATCTAAAAGATCCTTTAGCACTAAAAAATCATTTCGAGGAATGAAACAAAATTTTTTCACGAAAAAAATAGCTTTATGTTTAAAAAATTAAGTGTTAAGTGTAAAAAATAGAGAAAAAATACCCTACATAGATACACTACATTAATTTATCTCAAATTCCAGTACCAGATAGTGCATCGGTCTGAACAAACTCAGGCCACATTTACTTTTATATATTAATTTAAATAAGATAAGAAACTATAAAGCAGTTAAAAATGCATCATAACAGAACTCACGCAAAGAAATGACAACCTAAATTTAACCTTAAAGTTTGAGTCGAGGAAATACGATATTGGGAAATGTCTCCTCAAGACAACTGGAGGTCGACTGTCGATAAGTCGTTCTTTGAGCTAGCAGTTCAATAAAGTGGCGATTACCTTTTCAATTTCTTGTTTTCAATATTATAGTGCTTTTTACCATACATTTAGTAAAAAATTCAAAATCGAAAAGGAAATTTAACCGCGTAAATGATTTTTATGCCAAGCTCAAAGGTATGATAAAATTAAAAAAAAAAACATTCAGCAACGTTTATCAAAATTTATCATATTTACCATAAAACGTTTATCAAATTTATCATATTTACCAAAATTTACCATATTTAGTTGTTAATTATGACAAAATTATTAACAGAGCACATTAGTGAAATCAGCAGAGTTATTTAGTGAAAGATTTATTTAAGTATAACTGTATCACAATTCTGAAAAGTTTAACATGCATACGAAAATTGCGGCAACCGAATATATATAGAGATATTTGACGCTTCGCATCAACATATTTGACAACGAGATCACGTCGATGGATCCATGAAATAAACTTTTGAAAGTTGTTCATATGCGATATATTCATCCATATTACATACGAAATGATCCTGTGATCCTGAAAGAAGAGAACTCGAAGAAGATAAAGTATCAGTTGCTGAAATACAAGATCCAAAGACATCCGGAATCCTTAAGATCAGTATAGCATCACATAGAGCCGCTATGATATGAGACGCAATCGACACCCGCTTGAAAGATTTTGATAAAACCAGTCGTAGAATCTTTAATGTCTACGCTTCAATGTAAATATTTACATTTAGCTTTAAGCGGGGCCGAATGTAAGGTTCGCATAGGTATAACTTTATCACAGTGCAGAAAAGTGTAACATTTATAAAACAAAATGTGGCAACAGAATGTATATAGATATAGAACGCTTCGCATTAAACTATTTGCTGTAGTTTACTATTGTTTATTAAAATGTTTTTTAAATATCCTCACGCTTCTCGATTATATTTCATCTAAACTAAATTTCTTGTCATCCAACCTCATTTTTTATTAGTTTTCCCATATAGTCAGAAACACTGTAAATAATGATATATATTGGTAGTTTTGACCATACTTTTTGTCTAAGTAAAATTAAATTTATTAAGAAAAAAAAACATTAAAATTTGCACTTAGTATAAAATTTAATGATTTAAATATTTACCTTAATAAAGACAATGACATCTTTCTTACGATAGTTTCTTAAATGCTGTAATTAGATGGGTAGTATATCCTTTTCCAACATATTGTGACCATTTAAGAAGAAAAGTTAAAAAATAAAATAAATAGCTTCAAGTTTGACGTAAATTATATCAAAAAGCTAACGACCCCATCAATAATATTATGATAACAGAATAATCTTTAAATACTTCTCTAAAAGTGTGCAAGGGTATATTGTATTACTAACTAATAGTACTCGATATTAGAACTCGATTTAGATTATCTAGATCTAGTTTATCTCATACTCGATCTCAATCTAGATCCAATATTAGTACTCGATATTAGTACTCGACGTACACTGTTAAAATTTTCATTCTAAAATTGTGGTAAAATAGCTGGCAGCTGTCTGTCCATCCGATTAACAGTAAATTTTACGGTAAAGAACATTTTTTTCCTTTATGGTTTTTTAACCATTTACAACTAGCATTTTTAAAATACGTAAGAAAATAAATAATTATTTTACTAGACATAGTAGCTTGGCTTTCCGTAGGGTTATAGGCATTGGAGAGTACCGGACACTGGAAATTCTTCACGTGTTGAAGGAAATGGTGTAAATATTGCATTGCCAACACTAGGACTCGAACTCCAGTTCTGCCGGCCATGAGATTGACAGATGAGTCCGCTCGGCTATGATATGTATGCAGTTGCAAAGAACTAAGTAGCTTCATTTGGTGGTTCTAGCTGGTCTGATGAAATTCTGGTTGTTTAACCGTATTAGGTGAAAGCAGTTAATAAACAGATTTTCTTAAACTTAACAGTTTGATTACCATTTCATTTATGGTTATTATTACGTCATTANAATTCTTCACGTGTTGAAGGAAATGGTGTAAATATTGTAGTGTCAACACTAGGACTCGAACTCCAGTTCTGCCGGTCATGAGATTGACAGATAAGTCCGCTCGGCTATGATATGTATGCAGTTGCAAAGAACTAAGTAGCTTCATTTGGTGGTTCTAGCTGGTGTGATAAAATTCTGGTTGTTTAACCGTATTGGGTGAAAGCAGTTAATAAGATGGTTTTTCTCATACTTAACAATTTCATTACCATTTTGTTTATGGTTATTTGACTGTTTTGATTTAATATGGTAATTTCCGAGAAATTTCTAACAGTGTACTACTAGTACCCTCTATTGTTTTTGAGTAATGAGCTGGTTGATCAACGACAGTGGCAAAAATTTTGTTTTTAATTTTATTTTGATTAACTAATAGTATTGATAATTAATTATAGTATTTATGAACAGTAAAAAAAAGAATAATAAAACTTCAAACATAGCATTAAATTAAAGTTTATTTTTCCGTAAATTGGAGCAATTTTTTTATTCCAATTTAACTAAGGAAACATGTATAAGAAAAATTACTATTCTTAAGGAATCTTCAATTCCCAACACAGAAATGAAATTTATTCGCACTTTTCAGTGTAACGCAATCATTTTCAAAACGTGTGTGTTCGATAAATCGTTTTGTTTTATTGAGAAGAATTTTGAATTAAAGAAACAAAGAGGTATCCTTGAAAGTGGAGATAATTTAATATTTTCACAAATTTTACCTTACGTTAAATTGAAATTCTTCTGGAATAAATGAAAATGGAAAAGCAAGAAAAATATTTTCGCTAATTATCAAGTATCAATAATCTCGAAGAGAAATAAAACTTTTCTTCAAATCTCTAAAATACCTGTATCTGCATAATTTCCTGCTACCAATTCAAACCAAGAAAATAATTGAAAAACTTTAGAACACTTGTGTACTGGCTGTTTTCTTACTGTTTTATTTCTACAGGGAAAATGGTGAAAGTATTTTTTTATTTAATAAAAGATCTCTCCATCAAATATAATGAAAAATACGAAGCTTATTTAATATTATCATAATTTAGATTAGACTAGATTAAATAATTACAAAATTATTTATTTTTGATGTTAAATAAAAACACTGATTGAATTATTGCATTGTACTATTGTATTTTGAATTTTTAATCGAGTAAACAGAAGCGTAAAAAAGAAATTATCACGAACAATTAGAAGCATTATTGAGGAGTTTCTTCAGATTAAAAAAATTCTATGGAACACAATAAAAAATATTGTATTGTTAAAATCAATTAATAGAGCTTTTAAATATCTCTAAGGAATTTATGGTAGTACGATATCCATATCTACTTTAGTATTTTATTCATCAACAAACGTAAAAATGTGAAAAGAAATTTCAAATGCATTCTTTATTACTGTCCTCTATTTTTTTTTCAGAATCAACATTGACATATTTCATAGGAATGGAAATTCATTAATATGTATGAGGTAGATCAATTTCTTGTTTGTCTTCGAAAAGATTGTTTTCAATTTTGTTATGCGTACCATCGTCTAATAAATGAGTATGTTTGATCTAAATTTATGAAATTACGTCCTGCAAACAAAAATAGAAACTTAATTGTTAGAGTAAAACTATTATCATTAATAAACCAATAACATATTTGATTTATCAATTAATGATAATATTTTAATTGTCATATTCATTACTGTAACTAATATTGTGTTTAACTTTTATTCATATTTTTAGATTTTAACTTAAGATCTTGACATTTTTCAATAAATAACAACATTTATATGTTTCTTTATCTTACTTTATTTTAACACCTTTTCTTATTTATTTTAATTACAGTTTAATTTATAAAACTCGTTTTGCAGTTGATCAGTATTATGCATTATTGATTACCTATCTTTATCTCCTCTCTGGTAAAGGTTTATACAAGACTTTTGACTGCACTACACTTGTGTTACAGGGATATATAAACCACGAAACCACCTAAAGTTACCCCTATACCGAAAAGGTATAGAATAATTCTTAAAAGAAATATTTGTTCAAAATTTTCTGCAACTGCCTCCAAGTAGCAAAAATGTTGATATTAGTTCAGAAATTTCTAGGTTTAGTATATTCATTATTTTTCTTTATTTTTGAGAACAATTATTTATTAAGTAATATGATTTACTTAAGATTAATTATTTTATTTTAATTGATGGAACGAATTGCAAATTTATTCAGCAATATTGCATGACAGAAAATAATATCCCAGAGTTCCATAATTTACAAATATATTTCTTTAATGAGTTTGAAGAACGGCACTTTAATCACTAGCATATATTTTTCTGAATAAGTAGTTGCAAAGTCTTATTTGCTGTACTGTTAAAACTTTGGGCATCATATAACTCTTAAACTTTAACTCAACGCTAGTTTGAAGCATTGGGAATAGTTAATTAACTAATTTGTTATTACTGTCATGTGTACAATCTTTGGTGAAAAGATAAACAGATGCTTTAAATAACTAATTATTGCTCGTTACATTATTATTATGTCTGGAGTTAAATTGAGTTCTAAATGTTATTTGTCTTACCATGTTGAGAGAAATTTCAGGAAATTTTATTTATAAAATTTGTTTAGTACTATTTTAGAGAAGTGAAAAATTAAATTATAAATAATTTATATATGAAGTTAAAAATTTGTTTAAAGTTAAAATATTTAGAAGCGAAATTTAAAACCAAAAATATTAAATTTCAAAGTCGAAAATTCCGTCCTGATTTTAGTTTAATTATGAAGCATTTTTCTTTAAAATCGTAGGAAAATGCATGCATCAAAATATATCGTAGAGATTAAAAGATTTAAATTGCAAAAACACTTTAAGAGAAAACCCTTGTTTAAACACTCTAAGTAGAAAGTAGAATGCTTAGAACACATTCTTTGTAGCGTCCATTCATTTTTATGTTTGTGTTATTTTTACGAAGCTAGATTCCTCTCTAACATTTTCATCCTTTTGATATATTTTCTTGCAAAAGTTTGAAGTTTTTTCACACAAACATTAAAACTTAGTATGAGCTTTGTTTTAAAATATGGTTGCCTTTAAACTCTGAAAAAGTTTAAGACTTAGTTTCACAAGCATTTGTTTCTTTGAAATAACGGTGCATTTTTCTCACGCAAAGTGGCAGTTTTGCCATTTATATAGTGTTGTTTTTAAATCAAAAAACAGTTTTTAATGTTTATTTATCTTATATAAAAGTATGTTAAAACAACACTTATAATCCATTTGGAAAAAAATTTAAAACATGCAAAGGGTTTTTGATAAATGATATTTAACATTTCAGTGTTTGATTAAAGTAAAACGTTAAGAGCTCCTAACAATTTTGATTATAGAGTACTGCACAGATTGATCATAATAGTATTACCATATTTTACCTTTCATCGGTTTTCCTAGATAATTTTATCAAAATCATTATCAAAGTTTTTTGGATTTTGGATTATTTTTTTTAAATAAAAATATAAAGTAAAAGCAAAGTTTTTTTATATTTCGGTAATTTTTACCATATTTTTTCAGTGTACAAATATTCCGAAATCATACGAACTGCTATTTTGATAAAAAATGGAACCCAAGCCCATCGAAAATAGTTTTGTTTATTCGCTGAAAGTATGTTCTATATAATTTCGTACTTAATATATCATATATTTAAGCATTTTAACATGTGTACCGTTAGTCTTATTAATCATTAAGATAGAACGTAAAAATCCAATAAATAAATCAAAAGATATTAAAGGTGCTCTATTTCAACTACCATATGAGTTGATGAATTCTATATTACTTTGATTATCAATTCGTCGAAGAAATAGTAGGTATTTGTAAAAACTCAAAATAACGGTTTATATTTTTGAAAGACAGAAAACACTATCACCATTCATCTGTAGATTTGATTCCTAAAATACTGAGTTACGTGCCATTACTCTGATTTGATAAAATAGAAGATTCTAAAAACTTAAAGCAAAGTATGTAAATTTCAGTTTTATTCACTTTCTGTATTTCAAAACAATGCTTTTTATACATATTTATTAGGAGCAGTGTTTTCTTACATTTAATTAAATATGTTTATCATTGATTGTGGCTTCTATTTCAAAGATCTTTTGTCAGATAAAATAAAACAGTTTAGCGCAGCTTTATGTTATTGTTATTACTCTTTCATTTCTAAGTTAATTATTGAATTTTCGTCTTATTTAATTTTCATCTTTAGATTAAAATTAATTTTTGATCTTAATTAGTTTAATCAAAATTGAAAAATATATTTTATAATTTATAATTTTAATATTTATTTTTCGAAAAATGTGTAAAAAATTGCCTGTTTTATAGTGTAAGTATCAAATAAAGAGGACACAAAACTTTAAAAAAAGCAGAACATCCTAAAAAAAGCTTGAATGAGCGGAAATTTATTCAGTATCCTCCTCATTGTAAATAGTAAAAGATTGCTCCAATTCACGTATTTTGAAGGGAGGGAAATATGAAAGGAGAAATTTAAAGGCGGATAATTTAGACACATAAGCGAATCGGACTAATATTGTAGAAGTTATAAGGGTAAAATGTAAATAAAGTATAATTTTGAATTGTTTATCTATTTACGCAACTAATGTTGTCATTTAAGTAAGTTAGACATGGTTTTCTATTTAGTTCCTTAAACTAAATTGGATAACATTACACACGAATCAATGAGTAGATGAAAAGTTTGCAACATATTTATGCACACGAATTTCTACTTTGTATTCATAATAAAATACTCTTTTTTCATTGTAACTTATTTGTTATCCCGACAAGTAGGTACGTATACATATGCAAGTACAAAACTGAATTTTTTTGTGCTTGAAACCAATATAACTTCTATTAGTTCGATCCTCTTATGTATGATAGAGCAAAAAGTTACATTGGTTACATCATTCATTCTATTGATTCATGTTTAGCTTAGTCTCATCAAATTAGCATAAAAACAAATAAGACACTATGTCTCACTTATTAAAATATCAATTCCCGACCAAATTGATACAAGTATCAAATTGTACTTTATATTCATAAAAGTCTTCAAATCTTCTGAATTTCAAATACAATTGTCTGAAAATTGGTTTCATTCGATTCACTGTTAGAAATTACACAGGAAGCAATTTCTTAATTGTATGTCTAAATAGTCGTGTGCAAGTTTTTTCTTACATTTCCCCTGCCTTGCATTAAGTCCTTTGCGTTATGTCGTGTAATTTTTAACCTCTTACTATGTGGAGAGTACTCACCAGTTTTTCTTCGATCTGAATTTTTTTATTTATGTGACTAATTTTTAGTAATTTTTGGGATATATTTAATGAAATATTGGGAACTTTCCTGTTCATGTGTGTTAAAAAAACAACTTTTGTAAACCCATCTTTTATCAAGTGATGCATAACAATATTAGCTTTTAAACTGGTGGCACATTTGATTTGAAATAGAATAAATGACATTGTTTCTTTTTTTTAATTACTTAGTCAAAAATTATATACAAGCACGATATTTGACAGATATGAAGCACTTCCATAGATTTTTACTTTAGAAAAAAAAGGAAATATATATAAATAGTATATAAAGTATAGTTTAGTTTGAAATATTGTTTAATTAATTAACCGATTTCATATTGCATAAATAATAATTTAATAGATTTTATTCTATTAATTAGGTTTTCACGGTACTAAAAAACAATTTTAAAGCTTTAAAGGTCTAACGCATTCCATAAATATAATATAAAACTCATATAATATGGAATTACACCACAGAAGTTTATATATCGTAGAGATTAAAAGATTTAANACTAACATTTCCGTTCTCTAATGCAACTATTCTTATTATGCAACTATTTCCACTGTAGGCGACTAAGAATTTTCGTGACTAAAAAATAAAAGAAAAATTATATATATATATATATATATATATAATTTATTAGTTCTTTTATATATAAATATTATTTTTACTATTATAAAATAATTCTGACTCGTAATAATTCAGATAATAGAGGTTACAACATTCTTTTAGTAAACCCAACTGTAAATCCAGTCATGACAAAAAACTGTTCATTGACTTACTGTTCTTAATGTTTTATTTCCTTTTCTAACAAGAATAAAACGTAACATTAAAGGCACAAAGATTTTCAATATTTATTGAACTTAATTGAAAATAATTTATTTTTCTATAATTATCCTAACTCAAATAAAAACTCACAATTTATTTTCGCTTTTATTTTTTGCTAGTTTAAATTTGTAGGTATGGAATTTAGTTACATTAACAAATTGTTTCTGTACATCAAAACGTTAAATTTCAATATAAAAGAAAAAAAAATCTTATAAACTTAAATCACTTTCAATTTTTTTTATGAGGAATTCATTTTCTTTTAAAGAAAGAAAGAAATAGATTGAAACAGATGCAATTTTAAGAAATAATACTTTATTCTCCAAAGATAATTATGACCTGAATAATTTTCAGTAATTAGAATAAAATTCTGTGCCTGTTAGTGATAGTTAAAAAAATAAAATTGTGATTTATCGTCTTTTTCTTTAAAATATTAATCATTTAATTAAAAATTGATCATGCATTTCAATTACTTAGTGTCGTATCCATCTTTTAAAGTAGCTATCTTAATTAACCAGCTTGATGATTCTTTTACATTTATGTGTTTTTATTTGTTTTCAGATAAAAGATGCCCAATTTCTCTTACTAAATTACTTTTCCGAACATAAACTTTGAAAGAAGAAAACTTTTCTTTTCTGCTTTTTTTTCTGGAGATGGCTTTCCTCTTTAATCTTTAAACTTTTCATGAAGTCTTTTATCACTGATACTCGAATTCGCAGAAATAATTTAAAAGCTCCAGTTGCTCCCACGCATTTAATTTGTACTTTAATAGATTGCTCCTTTTTCATCAACTAATTTATCCTCTTCGTGTTCGGTCATGCTTATAATAAGAATAAATAAGATCAGGATCCATGAAAGAATTACAGTTTACTGCAAAGCTCTAAGAGAGATTGAGCTGTTTTGCTAAATTGACTACATCGCTCAAACAAGGTGTAAAGTATAAAGCAAAAGTTTCAAAAGGTGATATAAAATTTTGCAAAAATGTTTTGGCAATGAAACATAGGGCTCAAGACGTAAAAGCAGAGCTTTACTAGTTGGCATTAATTTAAGCAAAAGAAAATATACTTCTTATACGAAGAAAAAGAAAAAAAGACTCAATATCATGGACAACTTGTAATCTAATAAATTGGTATTTAACTTCATTGCTTTTACAAAGTGATGCATTACTTGGAGCCCAAATTTTATAGAGCGATATAAAATAGTGCAAAATAGTTTTTGATTGTGAGACACAAGGCCTAAAACGTAAACTAGAAACTATTTCTCATCCGTAAAAGTAAAGAACCATACTTATAGCTAAAATTTTGTTCTGTCGGCAAAAGAAAGAAAAAAAAAGTAATAATTTTGAACCCAGTTATTGGGTGTAGATGTAGTTTTGCAATCTTACACGGGGAAAAAGATTATTATAAAATTACTCGTACTTTAGAGAGAAGACATTTAAGCAAAATCTTTTCTGTTAATAAAATCAAAATACACGGTATTTTTATCTTTCATTTTGTAATTTTTCTGTTCATATGGTAATGGTAAAATTCATTTTTAAAATATTTAGAAGTGAAAGTACCCAAATAAATGGTTTCCACACATTCCAATAATTAATGTCATTTTATGTATTTGGGGCATTTTAAATAAGATTTCTTAAAAAATGATTTGAATTGATAGTTATAAAAATTTTGAAATTAACTCAATAAAAATTAATTAACTCAGGTTTTAACTCAATAAGAAGATAGTATTTTTTCCTGTTTATTTTAAAAATATTTTTCGATGTGTTTTGGATGTTCCTCCTCTAAAAAAAAAGAGATACCATTTTGTTTTCGCTTGCATAAGAAAGAACATCAAACATTTTTCTTTTTTAAATGTAATAAGTCACAATAAAGAAGGAACGTTACAATGCTACACGCTACATTAAAGACGTCTCCAGAGCAACTGAATGACTGTTCATATGGAAATCGCAAGAATTCGCCTCATACAACAACGCCCCCTATAGTTCGTTGCGATCGCGAATAAATATTTTTTGGATCCTTAATTTAAAGTTATTTTCCTGTATTACTATTTTTACACTTTTCTTTCAAGAGTTTAAAATTAAGAGACTTGTTGTGTTTTTTAATTATTAATATAATGCAATCCTGTGCTACATTTTAAGATAAAGTTATTCAGAAAAGTGGTTTAATTTCATTAACCGTTTTGGAATTATTATTTTTGTGCAAAAACATTAATGTACTGTTATAAATTACAGTAAAAGAGATATGTTAAATGATTTGGAACTTAACGATCTTGCACAATAAGATGCAATCAAAATAGTATTCAATATATCCATCCGTTTGGTAAGCGAAAATATTAAACTAAAGTTATGAACTCATCAAATTTGTTTAAACAATATCATATTATAACAATATAAATGTTATTTTAAGAAAATGATTACCTTAAAAATTTACTTCTGTTCACCAATAGATCTAACTATTTATAATACGAATAGAAAATAATATTTGGACGTGAAAAGTGGGGAGACAAGCGTAAGCAAACAGAATTCATTTTAGTACGTATATGATAAATAAATAATTTTAACTTTAGTAGAAAAACAGTTTTCTTCCAAGAAACAACAATTAGTGCAAAGTAATAAACGGGATAGGTGAGTGGCAGCTAACAAAGGGATTAGCTCCCTAGTACAAATAAAAATTAAATATGAATGAAACCACTTCAAAACGAAAGTTTTTTTTTTTGTTTTATCTTGCAAGCATCACTTGAATTTGCTTCAATAAGAGCTTTAAACAAAAATAATGCATACACTTCAATGAATTATTATTGTTTAATTTGAATTTAAAAATTAAAATTTCATTAATTAGAAAATATCTAATTAAACAGTTCTTTCAAAATATGTAAATATAAGTCATTCAGTTTATTTGAACAGCATCATCTAACTGTCGATCTGAATTACTGGTGTTGCGTATCATTGTTTGTCAAAAAATGGTTTCGGTCACGCATGAACAAATAAATGATATTTAGCAGTGAATGACTTCTTGGGAGAGAGGTAAGATTGCATTAATTAACGTCTCATGATCTAAACTTAGTAACACAAAAACCCTAAAACGTTTTTATTTCTTTGAAAGCATAATTACGAAAGCAAACATCGTTTGCTTTTCTACCTTATGGGAATCGTTCGCAAATTAGATTTTTTGATTATAAGTCGTATTTACTCGTAGAAGTTCGAAGAAATTAATCTTCAGAAATAATTGAAGTTATTATTTTTTTTAATTTACTAGTTTCTGATCCGAGTAGCTTAGTTAATGTGGGTTTTCTGCGTATCTCTTTTCTTTCATTTGAAATTAAAATATATGAAAAAATAGCCATGCTGATGATATATTTGATAAGAAATATATATTCAGGTTATTTAAAAGCCTACTATTATTCGAACATGTTTCAAAAAGTCTTGGACAAAACTACCATAGAAGGTAAATCTTACCGAGTTTCTGGTTCTAAAAGAACACTATATCTGCATTTTGGTTTTATTAACCTGGTTGTATGGATTTATTTTGTTTAATTAAGTTTTTGCCAAAAAAAACTATCATTGTTTAGTGCAATAATTATACCAGAAATCTTTCCTCCTAGCAGAAATATCAGATTAAAAATTGCAAGAGATTAAATATTTTTAAAAACAAATTGTTGTGCGAATATGAATTAAAAAAAAATATTTTGCTCTGTCAAGTAAAGAATCTTGAATAAGACTTGTTCGCAAATAATATTTTAAACTTTGAATTTAGGTGTCGATGTCTTTTTTCATCAAGACCTTCAATTCAGAGAAACAATTAAGCATATTGAATCTTTGACAATTAATTATGGATATTAGGTATCAGTTATGTTTTTCAAAATGTTTATGATTCATAAGGGAGACACAGTATGTTTTAGTACTGATTTCTGTAATTATTTCTAAAGATCAAAATTTCAATAACTTAAAGCTTTTTTGTTTATACAGAAAATTTTAAATTTAATATTAAGTACCATCCATTTTAAATTCATTAAAATTGATGAAAATTAATAAGAATAAGAAATAAGACATTTAAGTGATCTTTTTCTAAAAATATTTCAAATTAACGAAATATTTAAAAATCATGTAAAACAAATTGATGAAAAACGCTTCTTAAAGTTTGTTTGGAAATTCTAAGCAACATTGTCATAGTTCTTAGGATTAGGACTTCATTAATATTTATGAAGCATGTAAATTAGTTTCATTCATAAAATTGCACATCAATTTCTTGTTTTTGTTCGAAAATATTGTTTTCAATTTGTTTATGCGTAACTATTACTTATGTATACATAAGCAATAGTATACATAAGTTTTATTATTTATGATTATAAAACTTAATCTATGATTATGAAACTTATGTATACTAAGTTAATGAGTGTTTTAATAACATATGATTATATTTTAGTCAATTTTATCGATTTATATCTTGCAAATAAAGATAGAATCATCGTCATTAATATAATAAAAATATTATGATAATATAAATAGACAAAAGAACATGTTTAAGTTATCTATAAATAATAATACTTAATTATGATATTAAAATAATATTTTGATGGTTATATTATTTACCTATAGCAAATAGTGTCACTATTTTAATTTCTAAATGTCAATAGTACTGACTTTAGATAATAGTACCTATATTGTAATGATACATGGATAAAAAAATTTTGATTAAATTACTGAACTGAGTGGTAATATTTTTAGGAAAAAAACATAATTCTGGTTAATAAAACCAAACTATAAAATATTTAAACTTTTCATTTGGCAATTTTTCCATTGATATGTCAAAGATTTACTGAAAATTCCTGTTTTCGAAATTATAGGTTCCATTACCGCACATTTAGTAAAAAAATATAAAACTGAAAAGTTAATTTTGCAGAATAAGTAGTCTTTATGCCATGCTATTTATGGTCTTTAACCAAATAAATGCTTCCGTGCCAACTTTTACCGCATTTAATTTTTATCACATATTATAAACCCTAAGCGTTTTATTAATTTTACCAAAACTATTTCTGAAGTGCTTCGTTAAAAATTAAAAAAAAAATATCTAGACTTTTTGGTGTTCTTATAAAGCCAGTAACTCTGTAAATATTATCATATTCTGGTAGTTCGGCTTTTCCCTGTCCCGCCCCCATTTTGGGGTATCCAGGGAATACTGTTGAAGGATCGGTTTAGGCCATATCCTCCATTTTGTTTTCAAAAAGTTTTTTAAAAATCTCTTCAATTCCTTTGTTTAGTTTCTTTTGGTTCCAGTTTCTTTTAATGGTATCAAAGTTGAAATTTCTCGGGAAAAATTTAATTCTTAAATCATCATAAGCAGGACAGACAGTAAGTATGTGTTCGATATCTTCATAAGTTTTATAAACTTTGCAGTTCGGGTCTTTCCCGAACAATTTTGACTGATAACTACCTTGGGCTCCATGGTTGGTTAGAAATTGATTGATATAGAAGTTGGAGTAGATTTTTCGATTGCTGACTTTTGGGATAAATTGGTAAGTGTGTCGGCCTTTTGTATCATCACTATCCCATCTTTGCTGCCATGTTAAAAGGTTATTATTCATAAGTTCTGTTCTTGTTGTCTGTTTTGATGGTATGTCGTATGGATCTATTGTTGATTTTTGACAAGCTAATTTGGCCTGTCTATCAGCTTCCTTGTTGCCCTCATATCCTTTGTGGACTTTAATCCAGTGGAATTTAGTAATATTTTTGTAAGTAGTTTTTATCATTTGAACTAGGTAATCATTCGTGTTTGTGTTGCTAAGGGCGTGAAGACTGGAGTGTGAGTCAGTATCCAGTGGAGTGACTGAAGTATCGCCCATAATTCTGCTTTGAAAACTGCTGAATAATCTGTAAGTCTGAAGTTGCGAGACTCTACAAGACCACCATCGACATATCATCATATTCTGGTAGCTGTGACCATATTTATTTCTGTAACATTTATGAAGAACTCTTGATAAAAACGATTTAAAATTGGAATCAGGGATGGTGTTGGAATCACAAGCGTTTTAAAGAGAGTGGGATATTTTTCAGCCTTAAAAAGTAAAAATTTTGTCATTCATACCTTTAACACTGAATTGGCTAATACAAATCTACTTACAAAGTGTTTTAATAATTGATTCATAATATATTTCGATTTTTCAAAAGAAATTGACACTAAGAGTAAAAGTATTAATTATATTGTACATTTGAAAATGCTTAAAAATTTTTAGGTTTTATATATATTNGATATATATATATATATATATATCATTCAACCAAATAACTTCATATTGTTCATCAAAATTTGTTGGGAAGTGACTAGATGGAGACAATGTAGGCAATGTTTGGGGCCAAAATAAGCTAAAAGAAAAGATATGTTTTCTTAATATTGATTTAAACATTAAAATAAAAAAATTTCTTAATAGTAGTGTTATATTAACTTAAAAATAATATATTTACTTCAAAATAAAATTGTTTAAAATACATATTTACTTAATTTTGATCGGTAGTGCATAGTTTCAGATTATGAAATTTCCTAAATTATTTGTAAATAAAATAGAAATGTTAAAAACAGTAATAAATATTTTGCATTTATACAGTTTTTCTTCGAAAACTTTTAAGTCTCTTTTATTTCCTTTGAAATGTTTTCGTTTTCATATTGAATTGTAATTTTTTTTTAATTTTTCATTTCTACTTTTCTCTATCTTTATTAAGACATTTAAACATAATTAATTATTTAAATTGTAGAGTTAAGATATAAGTATCCTTCACTGGGAAAAAAAGAATGGTCAACGTGACCATAATATGTTAAAATTTGCCGTGTTTTCGGCTCTATAGGAAAACGAAAATGCTCGGTACTTTTTAAGTTTTTTATTAGTAATTTTTATTTTTTAATAAATTTTAAGTTTTGACACTTAAAGGGTTTTGGTTTTATAATATGTTATAAAATGTGGTGATTCTATCATGATATTTTAGAGCATGCCATTTATTCACCTTAATTTATTATTTAATTTATTTTTATTAATTATTAATTTATAAATTTATTTTTAATAAATGTTTGGTAACTAGAACTATAATTTTAAAGACCAAAATTTCCGAATGGCTATATTTGAGAGAAATTAAAACTTATGAACGAATTTGAATTTTCATGTTGATGATAAATAGTTGTGAATTTAAAAACTACATTCTTAAAAAAATTAATATGTATTTCCAGTAAAAAAAATTAGGTAAGTTCGTTGAAAAGCTAAATGGAGAGCATAAGCGATTGCTATAAATAAAAAACGATTTGAGAGAGAAAATAGTAAAAAACATTTATGGTTAAAACTGCAGAGGAAAGTAAAATTTACCTTGATTCTGGCTCAATAGGAACATCAAAAAGTTCGATAATTTTACTGGAGCAATCTTGGTAATAACTTTGATAAAATTAACAATAAAATATGCTCTTTTAATGTGTGATAAAAAAAAAATTTGATGTGGTAAAATTTTGTATTTTTATTATGAGCATTGTATAAAAACCATTTATTCGGTTAATTTTTTTGTTAATTGTGCATTAATAAATAGTATTATTTTGAAACGTACGGAAAAATAATGAACGGAAAAATTAAAAAATGTATGCTTCAAATACCACATATATATTTATTATATTAAACAAAATTATGGGTTTCCTTTACCAGAAATGTCATTAACATGCAAAATTGTAATGTTACCAGATTATTTTTCCATTTAGAACATTAATAAATTTTTATTTTACATGACATGTCTAAGAATATGGCCGCAATTTTAACTTCCATCATAAATAAAATTTCATTGTTTCATTGTCATAAATAAAATTGCATCCATTTTCATCTTCAATTTTCGCAACTATTCTATGATATACGCAATAAATTTATATAATTTCCATTAAATGCGGTAGATACATTATAGCAGTATATTACAATCAACCCAGTTTTTGGGTATACGACTACTAATATTCAACTACGTAGCCTTGTAGTTTTGAACTCAATCTACAATCTCCTGGACCAAGTATCGAGAGAAGTTTTCCATCGTGGAAATAACTAACCCGCATTTGCGTTAGATGGAGAGAAAAACCACGAAAACCTCCTATGGTTTTTTTGACGGCAAGGGGACTCTAAACCATGTTCCAACTACCACTGAGTATATTTTATGTCAGCACTGTGGTAGGTGAAAGCCGGATACGGAATTCGTATTGACCAGCCATTGCTGGGATTCGAACCTGGTATACCTCATTGGAAGGTGATCGCTCAATCCCCTAAGCCACCGTTTTATTTTATATTTTATAACCGTCCCTCACACATTAAACAGCCGACTTAATTTGGGGTTTACCACTACTAATGTTAAACTTCGTTGCCTTGTAATTTTGAACCCAGTCCAGAAAACAAAGAACTTCTGGATCAAGTGTTGGGAAAAAGTTGCCTTCATGGAGAACCTCTTGCTTGAACTAACCCGCATTTGCGCTGCCTGGAGAGCAAAACCACAAAAAAACCTCCCTCAGTTAGCCAGACGGTGAAGGGACTCTAACCCATGATCCGTCTACCACTGATGATATTTTGCGTCAGCACTGTGGTTGCTGCAAGCCGGATGCGGAATTCGAATCGACCTGTTATTGCTGGGATTCGAAGTATAGTAAATACACCTAACATTTTGAATTCATTTTAACAGGCTGCTACAATTTGTGCAAGATTGATGAATAGTTAAAACCGTATAATTCGCCTAGCAAATATGAAAATTGAAATGATGGATAAATTATATTATTAAATTGTATCGATTAAATTTCGATTATGTCAAATACAATCTGGATTCGGTAAACATTGTGCAGGATTCCGTACTTGAATATTTCATGGAAATAATTCAACTTCGTTCTTAATTAATAACGCTATCTTCAGCTGCATTATACCTTGTTGGTAAACCACGCCAATTATTGAATATCTAATTGTGCTGTAATTTTAATACAAAAATAATCCATTTGAATATATAACCATTTATTATTCCAGTGCTTTTTTATAATGCTCATTCTTGCGTTTAGGTACTACAGTATGGCGAATATTAAAGACAACTTTAATTATCGTTGAGTTATTTACTTCATAATAAAGAAATTATAATTGAAAGTGAGTTGAACCTAATTGCTTCAGGTATGTTTGGTAAATAGTTATAGGTGAAGGATATCAGTACAAATTTGCATATACTTTATTTGGGCAGCGTGGAAAGGAAATATAAGATAAAATGTAGTTTACATTTTTATTAATAGATAGCATTTTTTATAGTAAAAATACCAGAAATAAAATATTTGCTTAATGTTGATTTTCGAAGTTCCGTCACCAAGGAAAATAAAAAAGCCATTTTAAGTGTTTTACATTTAAAGCAATGAGATGATTTTAAACTATGTACATAACCTTCCAATGAGGAATTATCTGCGCTTTAGAACAGACAATTAACTTAAATAGTTTAAAAGTTATAAATCATTTTATAAAATTACAGATTTGGTGACGTTTTTCCACCTGGATGAAGTCCCGCAGTGGACTGATCGTTAAGACACGGTTCCCAGCAGATCACCGAAGTCAAGCATCACTAGTTGCGGTCAGTGTGCGGGTGGGTGACCACTTGGATCAGTCTGCGTAGGGACCGAGGTTGTGCGGTATTGGTCCTCGTTAAACTGTTCTACCGTAAAGTGCTCGACTTCGCGTGAAGGTCGTTGGGCTACCGAAGCAGGGGTGCCATCCCCTTTGCAGAGGATCAAAATTGTGATGGCATGTCTTCGGATCATCCTCAGCGATGTTTCCCAGACCGTCGCCAATAGCCCATTGTGCAGCTCTAGTGCGACGTAAGTGAACTACTACTACTACCACCTGGATGAAAATTATCAAAACCACTGCCTTATTCTAAGCTTCTGCAAATTTTTATAAGCCCAGGTAATATAGTATAGGAGTAAGTTTTGAAATATTAAAAAATTAGACCACAAACGCTTTTTATTTTCACAAAGCTTTGGCTTTCAACCTTAGTGACATTTTGCGCCATTTTCAGATTAAGCGTAGACAGCGCTGGCTTTAGATAGGCTAAATTTGACCTAACCATCATGAGTAACAGATGCAAATTCACGGCAGTTATAAAAATAGTATATTATTCGCAAAGAAAGCATCATTTCATGTTACGACGGAACTTTTAAAAACGGTTTTTAACATTAAACTAAAATTTCAATACAATAAATACATAGCTAACCTTTAGTTAATAATAGTTAAGTTAAGCTAAGTTTAAGTTTAAGTTTAGTTAATAATAGTTAAACTAAAATACATTTAATGAAATCCGGAAATAAATAAAATTTATCGACACGAAATGAAAGGAATCAAAATTCTTAATCTTCTGTTAATCTTAAAATGCATTTCAGTGAACTCAATAATTTCTATAAAAAAAGTATCTAGTCTTTTCATTCAGATGTTAAATTATATTAATTGAGAAGTCATGAGGAACATTTCCTATGCATTTCTTCAAATACCGCATTGCCTTTTCAACATTTCGTTGCCGTGGCATTAATAAAGTATTCATACTTTCTTTTCTCATTAATTAGTATACGTCGAAGAGAACTTAATTCAGATAATTAAAAGTAATCATCAGTGAAAATAGAAATTTGATTAAAGTTAATATTTGTGGTGCTATTTGAGTTTTATTTCTAAATCAAAGTATTCATGAATAACTCTTACATTAAATTAGGTCTAATTGATTCTAACTAAAGTTTGCGACAAGAAATAATTTATTTCTTTCAAGAAATAATCAACGGGGATTTTAGCATAAGGAATTATTTTAAGACAAATTAAAACCTACTAATATTTTGTAATATTAGCATTCAAAGACGCCAAATTAAGAAGTTTTTGATACGGTAATATTTTAGATGACTGTATTAACTTTATGTTCAATTTATGTTTGTAAAATTTTTGGATATATTTTAAAATATTTCATTTTATTATTAATTCTATACATTAGTTAATTAATATTATTAAATTGTATTACCGATAAATATAGTTTTGAACTTCATTAATAAACGAAAAATGCAGGATTCATTTTATCTTTAATTTTTCAAGTATTTTACTTTTCCTTCGAAAAATATATTTTTTGTCCTTCTTACTTATATTTACTGCTTCAGTTAACTAGTATATAGTTTTATATTGCTAAACATTGTAATCCATAAAAAAGTATATCTTATTCAGTAATTTTAAAAACAAGGTTGGTTTTAAATTCAAATTTAGGTACTTTGAACTTTTAAAGTCTATTTTTAATTTAAAATATTATTTTACTAAGGCTGTTTATAGTACTATAGTTATCTTAATATTTTAATTCATTATCTTAGTTACGCTACATTATTGAATTGTGTTAGTAATAAAAATAATTTTAAACTAAATTAGTGTACGAAAAACGCGGAATTCATATAAAATTTAAAAATAAATATTTTTAACTTTTCAAATCTTTTACTTTTCCACCCAAAAATAGTTTTTTTCATCTTCTTACTTATATGAACTGATTCAGTTAACTATTATATAGTTTAACAGTGATAAATACTGTAATCCATAACAAAATATACTTTGTTCACAGAGTTTAAAAACAAGGTTTGTTTTAAATTCAAATTAAGATACTTTGAAATTTTATAGTCAATTTTTTATATGAATAAAATCTTTTTATTTTCTAATGCTGTTTATAGTACTATAGTAATTTAACATTATTAAATGCTATACACATTAGCAGTAGATTTAAACTTGCATGGTTTAATTAATATTTTTTGTCTACTTGTTGTCTTTTTAAAACTTCCTGTCCACGCTTTTTTTCAAATTTAAAATTAGATATTTTTGACATTTCATATTTCATTTTCGTTCTAGGAAATAAATCCTTTTCTTACTTTGATGCACTAATTATCCAACTTTACTAAATATTTCAGCAGAGAAAAAAACGTTAATGTTATCAGCATACTTAAATGCAATATATTCATTGTCATTAATTGATATTGATAAAAAGTAATGTAGAAATAGAAAAAGGAATCTTAAACTAGTTCGTGATACGTAATAATCGAACAGTCTTTACCTCTGCATTAAAGCTTTAAAAAATATATCATGCGTGAAAAAGGAAAAAAAAACAATTTTAAACTTTGCTATTTGTCAACTGAAAGAGTTCCTTGATGTCGAAATGAGGATATAAAATCTGAGACCCATCACAGCAATTCCTGCCTGCAAAAAAATTATAAGCTTATTGATACTTAGAAATTGTGAAACATTATGTATAAAATAAATAGAGGACCCTTGATTTCTTCAGAGATAGCAATCAGTTATTTCCATGTTAGCAAATCTCCATTCGAGCAATCGAAACTGTGGGAAGTTATTAAAGAACAAGTTAATGAAATAACATCTAATCATAGAATTAGATTTCCACAATTGTATGCTAAAGTAACTGAGACAGAAATCCTAATCTTCAGACGCATTGAGAAAGATATTACATGAAGTATATAATAAATTTTTATCGATTAAAAATATTTCACCCTTACTTTGACATGATAGACTGAGAGTAAGTGTGTGGTTAAAAGTACCAGAATATGGTAAACTTGACCGTGTATCGATGGGGACACCTAAAAACTTGGTAAGTTTTACCTAAGTTCTTTCGTAATGATTTTGGTAAACTTAACAATAAAATATGATTTCATAATATAAGTGAAAGTCATAATATAAGTCATAAGCAGTGTTTCCCAAAGTGTGGTAAGCGTACCCCCCAGAGGTACGGTAACCGTTTCGCGGGGATACGCGTGCACTTCCCTATGTGAAATATCTAGTAACAAACGAAAAATTCAAAAAAAAAAAAAATTAAAAACAAAGCTAACCATGAAAAGTTACGATTGGGTACTTTTATATTGGCTACTTTTGCAGAGTTAACAGTTAATAATTAGTGGTGTCAACATCCAGTTGTGATTTTTAACTTTTCTGCAATTTTTTTACCGTAAAAAATACATTTATTTCTTTAATTAGTGGTGCACAGCGTTGCGAAAAGTTTAGAAAGGGTACACGAAAGTCGTAAGTTCGGGAAACACTGCCTTAGAGCATGGTATGAAAATACTTTATTCGGTTAAATTTACTTTTTAGTTTTGTATTTATTACTAAATGTGTGGTAATAACAATTATTTTAAAAAACATAATTTTCGGTAAATGAACTATACGAACGGTTTCGAAACAAGAAGAAAATTTACCAATTGAATGGCTTCAATACCGTATATTTTGTTTTTGTTAACCAGATTTTTTTTAATACCAGAAGTGTTACTAATACACAGTATAGTAATTTCACCATATTTTTTTTACTCTGTCTAGGCATCAATTTTCATTTTTAAGCGCTTTGATTTTTTCTGTGTCTTTAGTGTCAGAAATATATTCCCTAACTATAACGTTTTAATATTACACATATTTAAATTTTCTTTGCATGGTATTATGTATTATATAGATATTTAAAAACAATAAACTAAAGAAGAAAATATCTATGTCTTTAAAACCATGCTTATAAAATATTAAAGTAAAGACGAAATTATAAAAAAAAATATAAAGAAGAAAGTGAATAGTTATTTAAGCTTCTATACGGTACTTTTTTCCCTTAATATTCAAAAAGAATTTATGTTTCTCTGTCAAAAGATTTTGATAAAGTCTACATATTTACCACAAAACAAGGATCGTATATTAATATTTAGAATATATAGTCAAGTTTTAATCAAATTTCTTACTTTTTGTAGCTCTTTCTTGTTTATGAAAATTATCCTGAAACTTTATTGTCGCTAATATAATTTTTTGCAGATACTTTTTGCTTTGGAAACAAAAAGAAATCAATTCATGTTTAAAGTGCTTGAGACTTTTTTTATAAATATTCAGCTATAACAAATATTTATAAAACAGCATGGCGTACCCTGAAAGGGAACTTTAATGATATTCATTAAAATCATTCAGCCAAACCCAATGAGTGACGTATAAGCTTTGAGTGTTTGCAAGCACGTGCATGTGGAGTCTGTTTTAATTAGTTTACGCTCTGGAAGACTAATTCAAGTTTAAGGAACTCCAGTATTTTTGAATCTTTGTTATGGTAATATGCTCTGGTATAGAGTATGGACTTTAACTATCTTGCTGGTTTGTGCATTAAATCAAAAGTGTGAGTTAAGTTAGCATATTTTAATTTGATTTTTCACAAGAGCATATAGTGTGAAAATTTGAGATTACGTCAAATTTAATTTTTTCGTGGTATATTTTTTTTCATATAAGCGAATTTTTACTTATGAATTGGCTTTTTAATCTTATAAATATAATTACTTTTTAAAATTGGCTTTTCAAGAAAGCCCTAAAGACAAATAATTTCAAACAAATGTTTTTTTTTCTTATAATATTAATTATGTTAAGCATAAATTATAATGTTTAATTTATTTTTAAGAATATCTTAAGATAATTTTACTGTTGTCTTTAAAATAAGGAATTTTATGATTTATTTTTTGTATTTAGTAATTTCAATAAAAAAATTAAATTTCTCTTATTAATAATTTCAATATTATGGGATTTATACACTTGTAAATTATTTAGCTAATAAGGCATTAAAATTTATTATGGTTTGTTATAAGGATAATGTATACTATTAACTATCAAAATTAATTTCCTATAACAGCTTTTGTATCATGCTGTTTATAGTACTATAGTAATTTAACATTATTTTTATATTTTATAACCGTCCCTCACACATTAAACANTTATAATTCATTATAATTCGTCAGTTATAAGGATAACATACAATTTCGAATTTATATATCAGCAATAATTTTTGGTATTTTAAGATTTAATTTCAAAAGCGAAAAAAACACTGTGTTAATTGCACTTGCGTTTTTGCGTTTGTGTAAGGCCTGTTGTGTCGTAGATAAATAATGCAAGATAATGCTAGTAATTCCTTTTTCTTTGTGAATTTAGAAGCATTATATATATGTCTGCTCAATTCGAGTAATCTTTTTCTTCATTCCTGTAAACTGTATGTTCTCATTTAAACATTCTTTTTAAAATCAGTTTAATAAATCTATGACAATAAAATTAAATTGTAAATTGAAGCATTATTCGAATTTTCATTTAGATAAGATCGAAAAAGAACAATAAATAGTTTTGGCAATATAGATTTATTTCTTGGGTAATTAATGCTCTAGAATCAATATTTTACTACCGATTTTCACCTAATAACTGATTTTCGCCTAGATATTTTTTTCTGCATTTTTCACAGAACTATAATAATAATTAAGCTTAATTGATTTTTGAAATCAATGATATACATTTCTATTCATTTAATAAAGCAGCTTGTAATAATTTTTTTAACACATTTCTTACTATGGTAAGCTATGATATACCAAGAAGGTTGTCATCAAATAAATGTCCGACTAATATAGAAAATATTAATTTACACGACTACCTAACAGTGAAAACTGCCCTGGTGCTCTAAATTAATAGAATTTTCATATTTTGTTGAATTTCCTGAGACAACAGCAGCGAAACTTAAATCTGCATCTTCAAGACAAAGATATAAAACTTCTGTGTCGGATAAGTATATGTATAGGCTGAGCTAATAGAAGAATAGTTTTCTTAAGCAATAATGCCAAAATCTGCATTTCATTCGCTAGCACATCTTGCCGAATTTTTATTTTCAATAATGGGAATTTTTTACAGGAGCTGAATTCCCTGTAAGGAATATATCTAACTATGATAAGATATGATGCTTAATGAAAGCTGTCATCAAATAAATGTCCGACTAAAATGGAAAATCTTACTTCACATGAGTGAAGTAAGGAAGGTCATATGTTTTGCATTTCCTGAAACAACAGTAGCAAAACTTAAATATACGAGATCTGCTGTGTCGAATGCATAAGTGTATAGTTGTGTGTTGGTTGGGCTTATACAAGAATGAACTTCTTAAGCAGGTATGAGAAACTCTGCATTTCATTCACTCGCACATCTTGCAGAATTCCCCCCTTTTTTTCCAGAAATCTTAGACGACGTTTTGAATTTAATTTAATTAAAGAAGAAGAAAAAGCTAGTAACCACCAATGGCTAGTTGATTTAATGAGATGGCAATTTTTGAGGAGAATTGAAGCAGGCCAGTGTCTCAATTCCAGATTTGAGGGGGACCCAATTTAACATCCAGCGTCATTTACAACTCATGGAAACAATTCCATGAATCTGGATCGCTCAACAGGAAGCCTGGCCAAGAGCCTCAATGGTAAGTGGAGATAGTTATTTGTCAATTACAGCGAGGCGTAAGAAAGATGCTAGAGCTTCTCAGCGCCTTCAACCTTGCTGTTTTCAGAAGGCTCCATGACAGAGGATTGTTTGCAAGACGACCTGCAGCTTGCGTCCTGCGAAATCTGCCAAAGTAAGAGTCTGTTGAAGAAGGCGCCGAGATAATAGAGATTGGTGCATGAATCGATGGTTGGATGCTCTTTTCACTAATAAGTCCCTGTTCAAACCAACATACTATCATATGTTAAGAACTAGGAACCGAAAACTATCCCCCAATGTCCAAGAAATCGTCTATTATGACGGCCGAGGTTGTCTGGTCAGCGCAGGCATAATGCTACATTCCCGCAAACCCATCCTTGTTTTTTACAAGGGTACTGTGACTGGTGTGAAGTATGAGGATGAGGTCTTGGAGCCTTATGTTTGCTTTTTCAGGGATGCCTAAGGTCCTGACTTTGTTTTAATGGGTGACAATGATACACTACGCAGAGTACTTCTAATCAGGCATCTTCTGGAAAAAGAAGACATTCATCGGATAGATTAACCTGGCAGATCTCCAGATCTCAACCCTATACGGTATGCGTGGGAGGCTTTTGAGAAGACGATTGCAACACGTAACATTCTCCGAAAACCTTCCTGTGTCTGAAAGCAGCGTTACTGAATGAGTGGGGCAAACTGCCACTAAAACTCATTAAGTGACTCATTTCCAGTAGTAAGTTACGGTGTGACGAACCCATATTAAACCTATTTTTATTTAGTTCTAAAATCACCTTTTGGTACCATGCCACTCTGATGAGTGTTAAGTATGATCATCCGTGTGCATTATAACTGTTAAATGATTATTACTTTTGTATTACATCAATTTATGTTCAAACCACATTTTATTAAAAATCTAGTAATTCTGGAAATAATCGACCATATCTTCAACACCATTGCAATTATTAAAAAATGACAATATAAATTATAAGTTTTATGAAAAGTACAAATTTAAAAAGAAAAGTATAAGCTTTATGAAAAACGCATCTAAAGATATGGAGTCGATTACTTTAAGAAAGAACTGGCAAGTAAATGTAATTAGGTAACTCGCTGTAGAGTTTTGATATAAACTATCGATCATGAATTAAAAAAAATAGCGATAATTCTCTAAAAATTAGCCGATCCCAATGATATTTGAATATGAATGAGAGCAGTTAAGTAAAGCAGATGAGAGCAGTTGAGAGCAGTTAAGTAATATGCAATATGTAAATCAGTGGCGCTTCAAGGGAATATCATCATCTTTAAGGAGCACAAAATTGCTGTGTTTCTGAAATTACAAATTTGTAATAGTCAATTTGTAACAATGACCCCCAAATGAGCCGTGATGGCTCAGGGGAGAGAGCGTTCGCCATCCAATGAGGTGAAACGGGTTCGAATCCCAGTGATGGCTGATCGAATACAAATTCCGCATCCTGCTTGCACCGAACACAGTGCTGACGCGAAATATCCTCAGTGGTAGACGGATCTTGGGTTAGAGATTTCTTGCCATCAGATTAACTGTGGGAGGTTCCCGTGGTCTTCCTCTCCATGTAACGCAAATGCCAGTTAGTTCCATCAAAAAGTCCTCCACATAGGCAAATTTTAAAGCATCATTTGTCCGAAGAACTGCGATGGGGATTTATTTGAAGACTAAAGGCAGAGCAAAGTCAGATGAAATTGACCAGATGGCTAAATGTAAATCCCTCTGTGGTAATTAGGGGACTTTGGTTACAATTTCTAACTTCAAGTCCTGTTTCTAATTCTAAGTCCGATTTCTAACTTCAAGGACTGTCAAATGCTACGACGAGCGCTGTCTTAGATCCTATCTTAATGCAACCACCGGAAGATTTTTTTTTATTTTATACATGTCGTTGAACAGCCGACCCAATTTTATAGGATTACGACTACTAATGTTCAACTTCGTAGAGTTGTAATTTTGAACCCGATCTAGAAGACAAGGGAGCTCCTACATCGAATATTGGGGGAAAGTTTGCCTTCATGGAGGACTTTTTAATGGAGCTAACCCGCATTTACGTTACATGGAGAGGAAAACCACGAGAACCTCCCTCGGATAACCTGACGGCAGGGGGACTCTAATCCACCATCCGTCTACCACTGAGGATATTTCACGTCATCACTGCGGTTGGTGCAAGCCGGATGCGGAATTCGTATCGACTTGGATTCGAACCTAGTTCGCGGCATTGGAAGACGAACTGGGCCCCTGAGCCATCGCGACTTCCACCGGAAGATTTCTCTCGACGTCTTCTGCGCGCAGAAGGCTTCACGAACGCGCTTTGTTAGCTAGGTGACCAGCCATTTACGTAGCACTCTCGTCACGCCATAGCAGAGAACATTTGAGGTGGGCGCAGTAACATATCCACATGACAGCTGATCAATTGAGGGCTATTCCTTTTAAAGCTGAGTCCAGGCTTAGCTTATAAATCGATAGTAGGCGTTCTTTGATTTGGATTAACTGGATTCGAATCCCACCGAAGGCGTGTAGCAGCTCTTAATCCTTCTCCTCAGAGCCTTGCTACGTTTGCAAGAGCTATGGAAGAACAATGGTTCGCTCTTCCGATGGAACTGGTAGACCGCAGAATTGAAAGCATCACACATCGCTGTATGTGATGTATTGCTGCTAGAGTTGATCATACTCCATACTGAGAGCACTTTTTCTATTCAAAAGTGACACATCTGATTTAATCATTTCATTCACTAGCTAATATCTGTCACACCATAATTTTCAGGTTCATGCTTGTTAAGTTATTTTATTCATTATAATGTGAACTATTCTGAGTCCGTTCCAATAAAGTCTATACGTAATAATTTATTTGGAATTTTTTTAAAATTTACAATAACAAGTATATAANTATATATATATACATTGTTAATTTATTGAAAATTATGATACTGCTTAAAATTTTAATTAGAGAGTTTGGATTAGAACTTTCTCTTATTTTATTTCTTTAAGATATCAAATGGTTTGACATATTTCAGAAACTTTTATTTTTGCAAGGGAAAATTGTTGAACCGAAAAACCTAGAATAATGGATTTTTCTTTTTTTAATGTCTTGTTTTCATTTTTATATGTTGTATCTTTTCCATTTGGGGGAAATAATATATTCCGTGAAATATTACTTTTGATTCTTTCCTCTCGGATGATTTACGCGCTTGAGATAACAAGCAAACTTAGTAAAATATTGCAGCAACTGTTTAAATTTAAACTTCTTTTCATTATCATTTCGGTGTATATTTTACCAAAACGATTTTAACTTCAATACATTTAGGGAATATAAACTAAGTACTCGAAATTGGAATAGCTCTTTACCAGAAATTAATTGCATATCACAAAACTAGCAAGTATTTTATACTTAAAAATAATACTAATACGAAGTGATTCGATTATTAACTACATTACGAAATTTCCGAATAAAATTGCTGAAGCAACACCGGTGGTTTGGGTGCATTATCAATAAATTCCATTTTGCCATAATATCCATTTTTGCCGTAAATTTTGCTGTAATATTTATTTAAGGGATTCAGTGATTTTACGGTAATTATTACTGTAAGAATTATGGTCGATCAGATTTTTGTTCTGTATAATGTTTCGGCAATATTGAATTTACTAGCTGCTGAAAAGTGCCAGCTCCCTGAGTACCAATACTTTATAGCGTAATTTTTACTAGAATTTTTTTCAGTGTATTATAGGTTGTTTGAAGAATATACTTTCTGATAAATGTGTAGACTAAATTATAAGAGACCGTGTAATAATAAAGACTTGAAATTAATTAACACCAAAATTTTAAATTTCCATATGCTCAAAATTGAGTATAGTACTTTGCTCAAATACGCTGATTCAATGTGCATGCTGTTTCACATGTAGATGTTGTAATTTTGAGTATGTCATAATACTCAATAGTGAATGCAAGGAGTTTTCAAACTCAATAATATTTGTTTTGGGGCAACGTTGGTACATTTTTGCTACATTTTGTGCGTTCACCTTTTGACAGTGTAACTGGTAATAGATTAAAATTTCACTTAAACTCTGGATTACATCAGATAAAATTGATATATTTTAATTATGTGATTTCATATGTCCTAATAATAATAAGTTCCAAAATAACACATGTGTAGGAATATTAAATTTTATGTTTAAAATTATCTATATTTTCATTTAATGTCCAGCAACAATTTAAAATTCTGCTTTTACTTCTTGTATTATTCACATATGGTGGTAGAGGGGGAAGGCGGGATCTCACATCAGTGTTCAATTGGGAGCACGGTACCTCAAAGAACTGCGCACACAAAATGGTCAGGAAATATTTTAGATGTAGAAATATCGCCTTAGGTTATATCAATAATTCTAAAAATGTTCAGTTCGTGCACGTTTACATTTGGATAATAAAGATATTAAACTCTTCTGCATAACAGGTATTGAAGAAAGGGAACAAGGTGTTGGTTGCGGAATCTGTGTGGTCGACATGCATTTTTGATTTAGAACATACTTTTGTGAACGTCAGGATGGTAGGTAAGGATGCTAAATCTCTCTTAATTTATAATGCCTTCTGTGTGATTTTTCTAGTTACAGATTTTAATATATTTGTGTCAGAAATTGGAATAATCTATCAACAATAAAAAGGAAGAAGAAAAACAGCTAGAGCTTTGTTAGAGAAACTAAGAGAGCAGTTTCAAGTAAGATTCCGAAAATTCACGAGCATATCTTCTACGCATCGCAATTGCAACAAAGTTCTCATTTCCTTAGTTTTGAGCAGAATATATACACTGCACAAAAAGAAAACTGACTTAATGTCTGACTTTTTTGAAATTCAATTTCTTACACAATATTCAACCAGTTTTGCCCAAATTTTGTAATTTGCCGTGTAAACATAGTTATTTTAAAATGATGTAAGAAATTGTATACCTTACAATTCAAATTTTTTTCTAACCATTATTAACTGAAATAATAAAAAATAATAAATATTTACTAAAAGTTTTATTTTGCATGGATCTTACTGATGCTTTGTATGGATCTTATTGCATGGATTATTTTGCATAAATGATTTTTATTACTGCGTGTAAAAATTTTTCAATTCGTTTTAAAAGCTCTCGAGATTTAGCGAAATACGCGAAAAGTGAAATTAACATTGAGGGGTCCAAACATTAAAGCGCTCTCCTGATCAAATTATGGGGATCATATTTTCCAGATAACAGCTGTCCCCTATATTTTGGGGTTCAGAAATTCAAATCCGTAGAAAAAAAGATCTTGTATATATGCAAATATGCTAATAAATAAGAGAAAGCTCTTATTTATTAGCATATACACACCCTTGTCATTAAGATTGAGTCCTAGAACTGGAAGATCCGATCATAAGATCAAAAGTCATTCAAAGCTGTCCGGTTTTTTGTTTAATTTTTTTATGCGCATTGTACATTTTGCGCGCTAAATCTCTGTAGCAAAACACTTATTGTCATTTATATATTTTTTTTACCTTGTTCTCCTTTTACATATCAATATTTTAATTAATTTTATCGTTGTAAAGAAAATGTCCGTAATCTTTATTATCAAGTTTAAAAGAAGAATTTGATTAAATTTTCTATATTTCTTCTTCTTCATAAGCGCAACAGCCTTTCACAGGCCAAGGCTGACTCGCAGACTTTTCCTCCATCTGGCCCTGCCCGGTGCGACTGCCCGCCATCGGTTGACTCCCAATAGCTTGAGGTCCTTTTCAACGTCGTCTATCCATCTTGTAGGTGGTCGTCCCCTACGTCTCGTCCCTTCAATTGTAGAAAAAGTCACTTTTTGGCAGCGACGGCATCAGAATTTCTGAAGAGGTGGCCCAGCCACTTAATGCGTGATGCTTTAATAGTTCTCACAATGTCGGTCCCACCGAATTTGTCATATTTTTCGTGGTTGTAAAGAATCGTGGTTGTAAAGAATTCTCCTTACGTTATTCTCTTGAAGAGATCCAAAGATTTTCCTCCACTGTTTTGTTTAGGATCCAGCACTCACTTCCATACGTAACTATAGGCTTTCTATATTTCATGATTTTAATTATCTTCCTACATGAAACTTTAAAAAAATGTTAATAACTGCGGGTTTAGATCTTAAAGAGTTATTTGACGGAAAACAATAAGGAGGGGAATGCTCAAAGTTAAGTGTATTCCGTTGCAAAAACTTTACCTGGAATCTATTGAAATAGTTAAAATAAAGAAAAAAAAATATTTTCAAGTCTTCTCAGAAAAGAGACGCATAATAAATCACGTTTTAAGAGCATTGATATATAGTTCTGAATAACATCCATTTACACTGACACATCCATTCATTCACAATATTCCATCCACCTTTCAAAAACATATTTTGCTCTGAAAAGATTGGGAAAGTTAGTTAAGTTTTTTTTGTTTATTTCCTTCTTGATACTACTTATGATCCGGTAAGCAAAGGTGATGAATCGAAATGAGAATTTATTTTCGTTTTGAATACCAAAGAAACGTTTTCGATCAATAGGTAAATGCAACTGTAATTAAGATGAAGTAATCAAAAACCTACTGAAAGGAAACTAGATTAATAATGGTAAAATCGAAAGTAATTTCTGTAAGATTATTTTAATTTAGAAAATATAAAACGATTTTGATTTACTCATCGGATGTAAGCAGTAAAAAAAATACTAGTATCCAATATTCTTAGGACAAACGCATTTTCTCAGCGATACCATATCAAATGAAATTTCATCTATTAACATTATAGTTAACAAAAGGCGATGGACATGCATGGAAGCGTTAGTTTTATAATGTAACGAACAAAAGTACAAATACTTTAAGCAAAAGTAACGAGCAAAAAATAAAAAGTTTTAATTTTAAAGAGCAACGAGTAAAACGTACAAATACAAAACAAAAAAAAATAAAGATACCAAAGTGTGTTTCGAGAAAATCAAAAATTTATTAATTTTCATTAAAAAAATGTAAGAATTTTTTTTAAAAATTTAAAATGCATTGCATTTCAATTTAAATTTATTAAATTTTAAAATTCAGGAAAATGCTACAAAATTCATTGAAAATATCTGAAGACTAAACCAGAAATCAAAATTCAATGCATATAAAAAAGAGTTACAAATTATGTTAAATTTAAAACAAGTAAATCTTTGAAAATCTTTGCTGAAATCGGAACTTGTAGTCATTTTTGAAAAAATAAGTTATTGAGTGCTCAAAAGAGTCGCCCTATTCTTTTTTAGGAAATAGGTGTTTAAAACAAGAAGTTAGCTGGAATTTGCAAAGCATTAAATTTATGAAATTAAGAAAGAAATTTTCAAGAGATTAAAAAAAACTGATGAAAATTTTACATTTGCAGAAGAAAATAACTATTTTTTTGACATTTTCTTCACAAATATTTGTATTTGTTCTCCAAAAAAGTAACTGGAAAACAAGTGAAAGTACTAATTGTTAAAAGTAACTAAGTGCAGGTATAAGTACGTATTTTTTACTTTTGTTACAAGTAACTAAAATAAAGGTATTGCCATACATGGGGAAGAATATCAAAAATGTTTGCAAAAATAATGCTGCAGTAGATTTTAAAAACTTATTTAAAAAGCAACTAAATGTAAAAATTATATATAAAATTAAGAAAAGCATTGACAAATAAAATGAAAAAAAAAACAATTGTTGTTCGTAAAAAAGAATTAAAATTTACCATATGTCTATCATAAAAGTAGTTATTTATAAGCCAGAATACTCTACTATTCTTTCACAGAAAATTTATGCAAATACGGTTTATTTTACTGAAAGATATAAATAATTTTCAATTGCTCATAGATTGAGCTAGCTGAACATAAACCAGAATCAGAAGTATCCTGTATCTTGTTCCTCGTGTAGTTTATCAAGTATAAAAAATATGTACACTCAGGCGTTTTGCCAAAACAAGTACTATATACAAACGTATTGGAAAAAAATCTTGCAATAGGTTTTTACAAAAGTATTTTGCAAATTTAATTTACCGTATTTCTGGCTCAATGAAAACAATAAAAAGTACAGTAGTTTTTACCTAAGAACTTCGGTTATCTTTCGTTTTAACTAACATAAAAATATGGTTATTTAATATGGTGTTTTGTAGTAAATGTAAAATTTGGTAGAATTTAGTACTTTTATCATGACTCAAGACGCATAAAAACTATTTATTCGATTATTTGCCTAACAAAAGGCTATATTACTCTTTTATTCAATTTCACTAAGATTGAAAAACTAAAAGTGAAGACAAACAACCAGTAATATTATTTCTTGCAATCGCAATTAATAAACACTAGTTAAGAGAGCTTAAAATAAAATAAATAAAAATGCATCATATCATCCATTCTAATGATCGGTTATTCACATATTAAAATGCAACCTTGAGGCAACTCTTCTAATTGGGTAGGAGCCTATCCTAACTATTAAGAATATACTTTTGAAATTACAGCTAAAACCCACGATTAAGGTAAAAGTTCACTCACCTCACTTACAACTCCGAAAATCAACTTCATATATAACTCAGAAATAATTTTAGTTTAGATCGGGTGAAATTATTCACACTTCAAATATACATATTTGCTTGAAGTGTAGAAAAAATAATCCGTACACCTCAAAAACCACCTCCCTAAGCTAGTTGATCTAAAGTAGATTTCCATCAACCTCAAAACAGCTTCAGACACCTTGATTTTACACCTTGGAAGGTTGACATTTTAAAGTTGTTTTTGAAATCGATTTCGAATAAACCTTAAATTAACCATGACAAGTCAAAAACAACCTCAAGTAAACCTCAAAAATAACTTAAATTTCTGTACTAGACACAATGAAACGTTAATACAGTTAATACCCTCTACCAAAGAAAAATAAACAACTATTAAAGAGAAATGAAATGGGAACAATGCAATTTATGGGAGATAAAATATTTAAATATCACAAATTTATATTATTCGAAAATTCGTGTTTATCGTTATTTTTTAGTCTTTCCAAATGAGATTATGATATCCGTATAACCCAGACAAATCGATCTGATCCAATTCCATAAATCTTCTAAGTATAGATGTTAGTCAAACTAAGAGCCATCACAAAATTTCATGAACCATTAATCCAAGTGCTACGTGGACTAAATTCCAAAATTGAGAAGCGTAAAATTACGATTCGAACCACTATTCCTCACGTTCGGGGAACTATTTCTTAATTTCAACAGAAATAGGGGCAGCTAAGGTTCGACATTCTTTATTTCCCCATCTGTCGCTTCATTTTTAACGTTAAAATCGATTTTTATATTAGTGAAACTTTTTCGACAAATTGAGTTTCAACAAACTATTTATACGAAAATAATCGTTGGATGGGATTTTATTCCAATTCCAGACAAATTGAGTACAAATTGTTCAAAATATTTTTAAACACTCGTTTCTATTTGCTGGATGGATTTCTGTGTACAAAATACGGTGACGAATCGTGCTATATTAAAATGCTTGTCAAGCGTGACTGATTAGCTTTAATTACATTAAACGCCCAAGAATACACATTAAACATGAAAGAATTTCTTTTTTAAACTTAAAAATTGATTTCTTATTTCCGTATTAATAACTTTTAAACATCCATCATCCAATCATACACTCTCGATCTCCTACGAATATAGTCCCTTACTTGTAGTAGTATCTGCACAAAAATTTGTTTTTGCAATACACTATTAAAATATAATCTCAAATCACTCTTGTTCACTGGTTCATTATAACTAATATTACATTAAAATGCTCTTCTGTAGTCTTTGCAAATGAAATAGGTCCTCTCTCCACACTTTTCCCCTCTACGTTACTGTGGATTTTTCAGATCTTAAGTTCTCCCATGACAGTATATTCCAGCTTCTTACTGAAACGTGCTGCCTTCAGGAAAAACGAGATTTTTCTAAAGCGTCGTGTAGGAGAGGGAAGTGCGAAAAGTAGCACAATCTTGAGAGGCATATTCCATTTACAAAGAGTATAAATATCAGTAGCTATCGCTTAACTCAATCCACATAAACCAAAGTCTTTTACTTTTATTATATTTCGACCAAATATATATAAATCAATTTATCTATTCAAAACAACACTGTTCTTACTTGTCTGTTGTGATCTAAATCTATATAACTCTTTATGGCGGTCAGGGATTTTCAGAGTTGAAGTGTGCTTGAAAAATTAGTCCATCGAAACAATTAACTATAAGGTTTACGTTTAGAGCCTTTACTTTCATGGTTTTGAAATCCTTTACTTGTACGATTAAAAAGTCATGAATGCAAAGCTACACTGCTTTGCAACGATCTAAAATTAGCGTGGTTTCAAAATCGTAATCATTCCGGGGATCATACCGCTCAGAAGAGGGAGAATACTTATATATTAGAGGCCGGAAATCCAAAACCATCGAATAAGAATTTGCATATTCAATCAGAGAATGTTGTAATGTGTTTTATTTTTGTGTGTTAAGTGTATCATTTTTGACCCAAAAGATAAATTGTTATAACTAAGGTGGGGTTTTTAAAATTCAAAATTACATATTATTTTTGAAAAAAATTCCGATTATTATGTTTCGTTTCTTTATTTTTAACACAAACAATAGTCTATGGTCTACAATGTGTCAAAGAAGACGGACCACTCTGTATAACTGAAATAATAAATTGTCCATGTTCCAAAACTCTTTTTCTAAATAAACACGCCTTTTTTCCAACGGATTCGGATTTTTGGCATATCAAAATATAGATGTTAGCCTCAATCTGGGGAATATGGTCAAAACAGTTTGGTCAGGAGAGCGATCCAAAGTCGGTCCTCCTAATGTTAATTTTAATTTTTTGCGTATTTCACTATCCCTCGAAAACTTCTTAAACGAATTGAAAATTTTTTGCACGCAATTATAAAATTCGTTTATCCAAAAATAATTCTATGTAAAAAATAAATAACTTTTAACAAATATTTGTTATTTCTTATTATTTTATTTAATAATAGTCGAAGAAAATTTCAAGTTGATAGGTGTTCAATTTTTTGCACAATTTTAAAAAATGTAATTTTACGTGGCAAAATACAAAGTTTGCGTGAAAACAGTTAAACAGTTCCTGAGAAATCAAATTTTTAATATATTTGAAATTTGATTTCTCAGGAACTTTTCAACCGAGTACATATTTAACCAAAATTGTGTATTTTGCCAAAGAAAATGATATACTTTAACATGATAGGAAAATTGCATACCTCACAGTTCAAAATTTTTTCGACTATTATTAAACAAAATAATAAAAAATAATAAATGCTTTTTGCAAGGAATTATTTTTGGATAAACAATTTTTAAAAATTCGCTTAAAAAGTTCTCGAGATATGGCTAAATACGCGAAAAATAAGGGATTAAATGGCTCAGACTTTGAACCGCTCTCCGGACCAAACTCTTGTGGCCATATTCCCCAGCATGTTGCGACTACCCTCGTGATTATGGGGAACACAAATTTGAATCAGTCGGGAAAGAAAATTACTTCTATTCAGATGAAATACGTTTCCGTGACTGATTTCGTAACTAAAATATCCTTATTCATGAGCAAAATATATAATCTCAGAATCACTTATTAATTGGCATATTTGAGGTCACTCTCTTGAGCTGAAAAGATTTAGCAGAAGAACGTGAAAATCCGACCATTTGATCGAAAGTTATACAGGGTGGTCCACTTCTTTTTTTTTCTTTTTTCGTTTTTTGCGCACTACACATTCCATTCTCAAAGTGTCGAAACAGTTTTGGAACAAATAATAATGAAATTAGAAAACATTTTGCATTTAAATTTCAAATAGATTATTTGTGAGCAAAATATATAATCTCAGAAGTGATGCGAAATTATTTCAGATCAAATTTGTACATAACTTTGTTGCGTCGATCAAAACCGATCATTCACTAATTTAACTGATTATTTTATTCATTATTAATTTTTTCGCCTTACAAGAAGAACAAGTAATTATAAGAATACTAATTGCGCATGATAAGCAATTAGAAAAGAAATAATTACTGAAAGCTTAGTTTTTTTAATTGTAATAAATAGTGATGAGGTTTTATTTTACAATTTCTTTACTTATATATTTAGGCTGCACTAATTATATTTAAAATCAAAGACTATTCTCTTGAAATCTTTGCACAAAGTAAGATTTTTAGAGTTTCATTCCTATCACTTGCGTTTTAAATTTTCGAAACTTTAAAAAAAAGTACCGATTTTTATAACTTTCAGATAGATGATTTTTATAATAGGAAAATAAATAGCTAAAATAGTTGTAAAAGGATATTTAAATAAAAAAATATGAAATATTTAAGTAAAAAATATGAAATGTGTAAATAAAAAAATATGAAATATTTAAATAAAAAGAACAGCATAAATATGACATTTCACAATTTAAAAAAAAATGTTATCCATAGCTAAGAAATGCTGGAAAGAATTCTAAGGTGAAATTGAAACATAGAGTAAACAGAATAAATATAAGCAAAGTTACATTTATTATCATTAATGTTTCGAAAGAAACATTCGTAACCAATTAACGTGGTTTTGAAAATAATGTGATGAAATACAATTTTAATTCATTTGAATATTTAACTGTGCAATTTTCTTCAAACTAAAACATTAGTTACCAGTAAGTAATATAATGTTTTCGAGACAGTACGCGGCTTCTTAATCATTTCAACAAATTTAAAATAAGGGTGGAAGTAATCCATGAATAACGTATGAGTTTATAAATAGTGATTAAATATTTCTCAAATTATGACATTTTATTTTTTTGAATATCATATGATTAACTTAAAATGAAATTATTCTAATTTGAGTTTTATTATCTCCATGCAAAGATTTCGAAATTTATTTTCTGTGATACAGGGAAAATTTTGATATGAATGAATAAGGAAAAAGAAATTATTAAGGCTTGAACGCCTGGTTAGTTAAAACGATTTCTTCAGATTCCGAACTTTAATTTGCTAATATAGTCTTTAATAATGGCAAAATGGAAGTCATTTCGCAGTAAGTTATTTATTAATATGATTAGATTTCTTCAGTCGAATTAAATTAATTTAAACTGGTTTTTAAAAAAAGGTTTCTTTTTCTGATAAAGCCATAAATTCTATTTTTTTTCTGGATGCCGATAGAAACGATATTATACAATTTCAAGAGAATTATATATTTGATTTACATTTTAAATTTTAAAAACGAATTGATAATTCTACATCGATTCACTAAATATATTGCGACAATACGTTTTAAAAATACGTTTCTTTAAAATTCCAAGCATTTATTGTTAAAAAATGAAAATTTTTTTCATTTAAAAAATCGCAATTTTCTAAAAATTATATATATAGTATGATGATTTCATAAGGAGTAGTTGAAAAATGTGAAAGATCTGAGAAAGATTTTAAATGTAGTCGTCTTATTACTAAGCAAGTTAGTTTTTCCGTTCATATAAAAGATAATGTCGTCTTTGTCTTAAGAGCTCCGCAGTTGCAAATTCTTGATTGGTAAGATTTAAAATCATGGTTATCAGGAGAGTTGCAAAAATTTGTTTACTAAGATAGGCTAAAAGATGTTTGGTAAAAAGAATTGCTATAAAAACTTGTTGAGCAAGAAAATAAGAAAAATTTTACAACCTGATTCCCACGAGGACTGTAAAAGCTTAGTTAGCAAGAAAGCTGTAAAAGATTAATTAACAAAATAATTGTAAACAATTGGTTAGCATAATATATGTAGTAAGTGGTTTTACTAGAAAAATGTAAACGTTTAGTTACAATATTGTCGTGCAAGCTTGATTAATAAAAAAGTTTTAACAGTTTGGTTAATAAAATTGCAGTAGATAATTGAGTCTCAAGATAGTTGTAAAAGTTTAGTTAATAACACCTGCAAAAACTTGCTGAACATGATATCTATTAAAATAAGGTAAACAAAATAGATACAACATTGATAAATAGCATACGAATGTTATACTACTTAACTTTAAAGCCAGTTATTTTAGAAGTTCCGTGCTAAATATATTTTTATTATTTCAATTCATTCCAAAGTAATTAAAAGGAAAAACAATGCTTCACTGCAAATAATAGATATTGAAATATCACGAAACTTTCTTTGTTTTTGACGAAACTGTTTCCTGGTATTACTCTGAGCAAAACTTTCGTCAAAGTGACGAAATAAGTATTATCACTTCTTAGAGTATATGATTTAGAGTATTGTTAGAGTATTCGTCCAAATTGAAGAGGTATTTCGTTATTCTAATTCTTCCAACTAAAGAGAAAAAACCTCATAGTGCTTTATGTATCTAACTCTCTAATAATCACTTTATAGTGGGAACTATATGAGGGATCAATATCACCCTAATAACACAAGAAGGACTGATGAAACGCATAAATAAATAGCACCCATGCCCAAAGTGGTATTCGAACGCATAATATGCGTGGTACGAGATAAACTCCTTGATCACCATACTGCCTCATCGGCTTGTTTTGTCACTTTGTTTATCATCTATTCTTCATTCTAGTTAATCCTCCACAACGAACTACCAATCGCGTTCGGAAACAAATCACTTGATTTCTTTACGAAACGATTCTCAATATTAACGAAATACAGTTTAAGGATTGCTGAATTGTCAGAAATTGGAGTTTCCTTTTTGAGATTGCTTACAAAAGAAAAATTTATTTCAAAACTCACGAGTGTTTGTTTTTATGATGAAAAACTACACTTATAAGTGCTTTATAGATTTTTAATTTAAAACAAACGAAAATAAGCGCTGATACAAACAAATGGCCATCAACATACAAAAAACAACACTTACTTTTTATTTCTATTTATATGACAAAGTTCATAAAAGTTCGATAACAAAGTTCAAAATTTATGGAAGGTAAATCCAATAACGGCTATCTAAACACTGAATTGAAGCTTGAAATCAGAATTAAAAGTTTGATTAACAAGATAGCTATAAAAATAAAGTAAGCAAAATAGATGCAGCGTTGATAAATAACATACGAGTATTACAGTTAGAGTACTTTAAAGTGAATTATTTCATTGCAAAATTCTAAAATGAAAAATTATAAAATTATAAAGAGAAATTTATTCCAAAATTCAAGGTTTTTTTATGCTACTAGTGCTTTATAGATTTTCAATTTAAAACAAATGAAAAGAGACATGAAAGAGAGAACAAACAAAAGGCCATCAACCAACAAAAATTTTACAACAATTTCTTTTTATTTCAGTTTGTATAACAAAGTTCAAAAATGCCACCATTAAACACGGAGAGCAAAATTCATAAAAGGTAAATCCAATAAGAGCAAACTAAACATTAAATTAAAGCTTGAACTCAGAAGCAAAAGTTTTCAATTTTTTCTTCTGATATAAACCGGAGGCGACAACTTATATTTCCTTTCAATCTTGAGAATAAGATGTGAACCGCCAAATAAAGCTCTAAGCAGCAGTTTTTTACGACACTCTTCCTCAATTAAATTACACAGAAAACGAATAAAATTCCTGGTACGGGCCTGCTGTCAAAAACCGGATATTTGGCTTTTAAACCTTAGTTTTCTAGCGAATTATCGAACATTTACTTTTACTAAACCTCAGGAAAATTTTCTTGTTTACTTTTCGTATTTATTTTTCCTCTCTGCCCATCTTAACACTTTCTATTTTTAGCAAAATTGAAAAGGTATGATGATCAGTATTTTTTAAAAAGAGTTTTACTTTATGCCTGCTTTCTGATGTCGTCTAATTTACTTCTGTTGTTTTATTTATGTTACCGTTAAAGTATGAAATATTTTATAGAACACCTAGTTATTCCATGAAATAACTGATCATGTCCGTTAAAATGTAAAACTCTATTGTATTTCATGGTTTAACGAGTTATTTCAAAGAATAACGATCTGTAGCCCGTTAAGGTGCAAAATAATCTATATCATACCTCTCGCACGACAAATAAATTTACCTTCCACCCCTACTGCATTTATGAACCATTCCAGGCCATAGGGAGAAATTGTGTTTTAATGAACTTAATGTTCAAAGAGAAAGAGAAAAGTCTAAAAAGTACTCAGAAATTCAAGCGAAAAAGATGAAATTAATGTCGGATAAATCTCATTCTGAAGCCTCTGTGGGGCTTACCGTCCGTATCCCAGTGCCTGAAGTTGACAAAGGAAAAGGTGATGCCAAATCTATTTTTGCTATCATCATAAAAATAACCGAAGAAGGATTTTTCCAATTGCGCACGAGAAACGGCCTCATAAAACAATTATATTCCCGATCCCAGTTCAGAGTCTGCGAACAAAAATGAATTAAAATCGAAGAAGTCCCGGATGTAGAAATATCACTCCGGTCGGTTGCTACAGCTCAAAGTTTAGGTACTGGCCAGAGGGTCTTTAAAAAATGTTCGTGTAAAACCCAGTGTGTCAACAAAAAATGTTTTTGTTTTAGAAATAATGTTCTTTGCAATTTCAAGTGTCATTTTAGTAATCCTTGTTGTAACAAATGATTTTATGGTACGTTTCCATAAATACCATTTATACGCTGCATAAATCAGATAAATTGCTTCTTTTTCATTTTAATTGTCTATCATTAGTTTATTTATATAAAACCTACTTATTTCATTTCAGATAAATTTTTTATTTTGCACTTTAACTGTCTCTCATTAGTTAATTTATAGAATACCTAGTAATTTCATGGAATAACTAGGTATTCTATGAAATAACTGCATTATATACTTTAACGGGAACATATACAACGGTTCAATAAAAAAAAAATTTTATGCATGCATCATTTTTCTTTAACGTGCATGAGCTTTATTTCGGGATAATATATAAATTTTTGTTTGTTTTTTTAATGTGTCTAAATAGCTTGATTGATTAAATTGTATTGACGAACTTTTATTTCAAGATGCTGTACATTTTAGACTTATATATACATTTAAAACACAGTTTTAGTAAAATTTAAACACATTTTATCTAACATATTTTTCAAAGTTCAAACATATACTTTACTCTGTTAAAAATAAATTAGTATAAAAAATTCCCATCATTTTTTTCTTTTCATACATGAATTATAGTACTATATTAAATTAGAATAATGATCCATAAAAATGCTATTATAGATTTATAGATTTTTCATATTAAAAAATTTATTTGTTTAAGTTAATGAAAATAATCGTGAATTTTTAGCCTTCCAATGTAAAATAAGAGAAATTCTTATAATTAGACTGATCTGTACAATGAGAAAACAAATTGTGGTCCAAACTAATAACTAACAATATATGATAAAATTGACCACGTTTCTGGCTCTATGGGAATATCAAAAATCATGGTAATTATTACCGAAGAGCTATGATAATAATTTTGTTAAAATTAAAAATGAAATATTGTTTTATAATATGTGATAAAAATTTATTCTGTTACCATAGAGCATGGTATTCCATAAAACCATATATCCATATATTCCATAAAACCATAAAATCCATATTCGGAGAAAACTACTTTTAAATTATGCATTTTTTACTAAATCTGAGAAAACACGAACTAAAATCTTAGAAATTTCTTATAAACCGTTACCATGTTGACTAGAAAATTACTTAATGAATGGTCTAAATACCATATATGTTTGTTCTATTTACCAGAATTATGGAGGAAAAAAATTGAATAGCAGAAGCAGTTAACCGTTTAATGGAAGAATATTGATTTCTTTCGAGAAATAAAATGATTATACAGGGTTGAAAGTTAATAAAAATCAAGTACGCAAGTTGTCCCTTTCTCGCTTCAATGTATATTTACTGTTGAAAATTAATGACCAGTCGAAAGATCCAAAACTATAATTTTAAAAACCTGACTTTTCGGTAAACTGTTGTTATACGAACAGAAAAAACTATGAAGTGAATGCTTTATATACCATAATTTTTTTTTTCATTAAGCAGAATTATTGTTTGATATTTTACTAGAATTGTCATAACCATAAATTACAGTAATTTTAACAGAAATTTTCTCACCCTGTAACTACAATGTATTTATGTAAAAGAAAAAATCTAAAAAATAATAAATCACGTTTTCACGTTTTTAATTTAAGAAATATGAGTTGTAATTATGGCAATGAATTATTTAAAAATGTCAAGATTAAAGCTACGTTGATGGTAAAAAAAACTATATTAGGTTGAGTACCTCGCTTAAATAATAATAATTTAAACAACTTGACGCATTATTATATTATATCTTATGAAAATAAATTGTGTTTAAGTGTTTATAATTGGAAATATTTTCACATATGGAAAAAAATTAATCAAAAAGTAATAAATCCATAGACTGGTAGTAATATTTGTAATAAATTAATCTGAATAATTCTGGATCCCACCGAATAATAAATTTTGAGGACTCTCATTAATAATAAAATCAATGATCATTGACCTCCTCTTGAGCTTCTCGGCAGTATTCCAAATATTCCTCGATGTAGGTTCCCCTAAACTAAATATCTCATAAGGATAGGGTCTACAAACATATTTCATACATTATACTTAGAGTTATCCAATATATAATTATGACAAAATACTTTTTGAAGTGTTCTTTAAAATTTTGAACAGCTAATTCAAATTTTAAAATATGCTATACTGATATCAAACACTTCAATATATAAGATATAATGAAAGTTGTATTTAAACGAAAGTACGTCTACTCAAAATGAAATTATAGCACGGAAGTGAAATAAATCACGTTTTCGAAATTTCTGAGTAAGATATTAAAACTTTTAAAGGTTTTACCATGAAATTTAAAATATTTGTTTCTGTATTAGCTCTGTATAGAACGCTGCAATTAGACTGTAAAACTTGTTCCCATAATCAGAGTTTCAAAATTAACTCGCTTTTCTTAACCACTGTAGCGTTGTCTCATTCATTTGAAAATGAATTAAAGGTAATACTTCTTTTAAAGATACTAACATTTTTGAGCAATGGCTGCTATTCCTATAGAATTTAATTTGAGCCGTGGTGGCTTAAGGGATAGAGCATTAGCCTTGCATCGAGGCAAACAGTCTCGCATACGGCCGTGGTGGCTTAAGGGTTAGAGTCCCTTTGCCGTCACGCTAACCGTGAAGGGTATTCTTTGTTTTTAATTATACTTATAGAATTTAATTTGAGCCGTGGTGGCTTAAGAGATGGAGCATTAGCCTTGCATCGAGGCAAACAGCCTCGCATACCAGAGATGGCTGGTCAATACGAATATCGCATCCGTCTCACATCGCCACAGTGATGACGGCAAATATCCTCAGTGGTAGACAGATCATGGGTTAGAGTCCCTTTGCCGTCACGCTAACCGTGAGGTGTATTCGTTGTTTTCCTCTCTATGTAGCGTGATTTCGATTTAGTTCCATCAAAAAGTCCTCCTCGAAGACAAATTTCTCCTCATACTTGATCCAGGAGTTCCCTTGTGTTTTGGATTGGGTTCAAAACTACAAGGCTACGGAGTTAAGCATCAGTAGTCGTGAACCCAAAATTATGTCGGTAGTTCAACGACAGTTATGAAAAAAAATATAGAGTATGATTGGACCTACTTTGATCATAACTCTCTTGGTCAAGTTCATGGGAAGAGTAATCTCTATTCAGGGCACTTTTGAACTAGATGATGGGACAGCACGCATTCCATTCGCAGATCTAAATATATAGGATAAGATATCCTTTCCTTTTCTGCATATGAATGAGTGATATTTGCGCCAGTAATAATTATCATTTGAAAATTAGTACACTGAGGAAAACGAAAGATTAAAATTACCCGAGTATGGTAAAATTGACCATGTTTCCGACACTATGTTAACACTAAAAAGCTCGATAAATTTTACCGAAGCTCTTTGGTAAGGGATTTTGACAGAATTTAAAATAAAACAGAGTTTTATAATATTAAATTAAATTTAGTAAATAAGTCTAAAGTTTTTCAATTTTACGTTGATATTTTCGAGCATAGCGAAAACGATTTGTAAAATTAAATTTTCCTTCCAGTTTTGCATATGTCATTAAATGTGTGGTAATAATGTGCATGTTTTTGAAAAACTGAATTTCTAGTTAACCATTACCATGAGAACGAACCTTACTTATAGTAACAAACGGCATATTTATGAATAAACCGTATGTTTTGGTTTAGGTTTTTTCAGAAATGTCATTACCATACAGGACGATAATTTTACCAGAATTTTTTTCTCCGTGTATTTATTAAATGGTTTTTTGTTAACTTCTTTGAAACAAATATTATTACGCCTTTGGTTGACTATAAACATGTAAATAATTCTAACTGTTCTTTGACATTTTGTTGTATATCACATTTCATATTAAATAAATAATATCATAATACTCAATTGCAAATCAAATTTCATATTGCATAAATACCATAATAATATTTTTATGCATATCACGTTTCATATTGCGTCGATACTATCATAATATTTTATTGCACATTTCATATTGCATACATATTTTCATAATATTTTATTGCATATCACATTTCATATTGCATGGATACTATCAAAATATTTTATTGCATGCCAAATTTCATATTTCATAGATACTATCATAATATCTTGTTACAAATTTTAACTACACTCTAAAAAATTTCCGTACATGTCAACACCAAAAATTATAAGAACTACTATTCACAAAGGTGGTTTTTCAGTAAGTGTATCACAAGACCAAAACCAAAGATAAATCCTGATGTAGGGAAACACCCGGAAGTTTCTCCTACACTACTTGCTGTAAAGTAGCCACCACCATGTTCCATAATCAGTAGCTCTAAAATTTATAATTGCAGTAAGATGTGATTGACATGAGAATCTATAAAGTTGCTTTTACACTGTTAAAATTTTCATTCTAAAATTATTGTAAAATAACTGGCAGCTACCTGTCCATCCGATTAACAGTAAAGTTTACGGTAAAGAACATTATTTTTCTTTACGGTTTTGAAACCATTTGCTAAAAGTATGGTTATAAGACCATGAATACAAAATTATACGGTTTTTTTAACCATTTACAACCAGCATTTTTCTAAAACGTAAAAACAAAAATCAATTATTCAACTAGACATAGGAGCTCGGCTTTCCGTTTGGTAATGGGCATTAGGGAGTGCCGGACACAGGAAATTCTTCACGTGCTGAAGAGAATGGAGGAAATATTGTGGTGTCCACACTAGGACTCGAACTCCAGTTATGCCGGTCATGAGATTGACAGATAAGCCGGCTTGGCTATGATATGTATGCAGTTACAAAGAACTAAGTAGCTTCATTAGGTGGTTCCAAGTGGTGCGATAAAACATGGTTGTTTAACAGTATTAGATTAAAGCAGCTAATAAACAGTTTTTTTCAAGCTAAACAGTTTGACTACCATTTTATTTATGGTTATTTGTCTGTGCTGATTAAATATAGCAAAATAACTATTCAATAAATTATTATTTAACTATTTTTTCAGAGAAATTTCTAACAGTGTATGATACAATCAAAAGCAAAAATCATTAATTTAGGATGCATATATATAATATTTCTTAAAATAGCATTAGTTTGTTTATCAGACGTTCATAGGGCGCAGACACAAAATTAACAGGAATTGAAAGAGAAAAAAATTCAAAATCAAAATCATGAATTCAAAATCAAAGGGAATAGAAGTTAAATTTTATTCTTATTTATTATATAAAACAAAATATTTTATACAATTTATAGATTTATGCAAATCACATGGGATCGTAAATATCTTTATTTAACAACTAAAAACATGCATGCATTTTATAACAGTTTATATTGAGTTTGATATTTATTTAAGAGTTTAGATTGATATTGAGTTAACAGTTTATATAGTTTGTCAAATTGGACCGACAGGAAAAAATTGGAATTACTTGACAAATAATGCAGTACAATCCTTTTTTTTCAATCAGTAAAAAGGATTTAAACTTACTTGGTGTATCCAATTAAATATTATAAGAAGCACTCGTAGCTCACCAAAACAATTCATATATAGAAACCACCATCTTTGCCACCTCATTACCACTATCATCAAATTACGCTATTGTTTTCCTTTAAATTTGTAATAACGGTTCATACATACATTTAAAACTTTTCCTTTCATCTTTTTACACAAGAATTTAGTGAAATAATTAAAATATACACTATTTATTTCCTATATTTACGGAGTTTCGAAAAATTTATCTTTTTTCACCAACAATTTGCAAATTGGTGTGAATTTTATCAATTATTGGTGTTAAGATTTAACCACATCTTTTGAAGTGTGCAAGACGCTCGATTCGGTACTATCCTGAAATAAAGTATTCATTCACACTAATTTTTGAGTTTTTCAACATGAAATTTGGATAGGTAACTATCCCTTTTACAGTGTAGTTACACAACAGTTTTACTACAGGTCACACTACAGTGTTACTCACTACAGTTTTACAATGTAGGGATATCGCGTCAAAACTCAATGTAACGTATCCAGCCCATTTCTAACTGGAATAAAGTTAAATTATTTAAAAAATAACCGTAATTTGTTTCTGAAATCTGAAAACAAAATATTAAATATCAAGAAGCTCTGCATTCTTACTTGTTTAAAATAAGCAATTCCTACTCGCTTGTGTTTAAATATCTATCTATCTGAATAGATCTAATTATTTCGCTACTTTTAAAAGACGATTTACATTATTCAAAATGTTATTATTATTCAAAGACAAGAAAATTAAGTTCTTTTAAAACCAAATTTAAGGAATTTCAAATTTTTATTTAAAAATTGTATTTTTTAAAATAAATTAGCAATCTCAATTAAAACTTATTTTCTCAGAATCTACTCCTACTTTTTTTTAATCAAAACTATGTTATATTTAATTAAATGCGCGTAAAACAAATCGACACACTTACATTTTTTAAGTAGGTCATGTGCTAGAATAAGTAAAAACATTTATTTGGTGAAAAAAAATCGCTGTTGTGAATGCATTGGTTTCTTTTTTTTTAGTATCGTAGTAAAGAAACTATTGAAAGACTGCTATGAATTATACATAAACTGAATTCAATGAAAAAGCAAACTTTAGAAATTCAACTTTCTGAAAAATATTGTGTTATTACGTAAGGCTGATTTTATTCAGACTTCTGTTAAAACTGACGTTTCAGAAGGAACAGAAATTCAAAATTGAATTCATCTTACTGGAGAAAGACTAACTTGATCTAACACTAGTACAAGAACGTGTAGAATATCCCAGTTCGAACAATCAATGTAGAAAAAAATCATAAGCTCATGCCTTTTTTGGCACTGAATCGTAAGAAATTCCTTTCGTACTTGAATCGATTTACTTCATTTTACTGTTTGGAATTTTTTGCGCCAAAAATATTGCAAGAAAAAGAAATGCTTTACACTTTCTCGAGCTTTGCTTTTATGTCTTATTCTTTGGTTTGATCTATTTATGAATAAAGAAACGAAATTTAACACTTTTGGCTGAATGTCTTGCTCTCTTCTTTTAAAAAACTTTCCTTTAAAAATTTTAGCACAGTTTTCGCTATCTTGCATTTTTACTTGTGCTATAAATATACTATTACGAAAAAAATTTAAATATATGTTCAAATTTTTCATAGTATCTGGTAGGTATCGGAAGTGTCTTTTAAAAATAGAGCTTTTTTTGAGTTTCTTCCTTTAAAAAGTAATAGTTTCTAGATTAGGAAATAACATTTAAAATTTTTGTTTATTATTCATCAAGTTTCAATTTAATAAAAACTGCAAATTTCACTTTGAATACGTTGTCAAATATCCATTAGATCTTCAGATGAAACAATATGTTCATTAGGGGCTGCTTTAATTTAAGAGGTTTTTTGTTCTCAAATAAAAGAAAAAACATAATTTTTTGATTTTAAAGCAGGCTAATAGTAAAAGAATAAATTTAAAAGTCCGAGCATCTTTTGTAACAGTTCTTAACTCTAAAAGCACAGTTGGGTCATTTTGGTCGCTTTGTGAAATTGTGTAGTTTGACGTGAGCTTCGAAGCTCATATTTTTTTGAATTTTCCTAAATTGTTTCTAAGTGTACGGTTTTAAAATTTCACGTCTTTCGGTTGATTATTAAAATAACTAATTGCAGAATTACCTGAAAAAGTCAAAAGGGGTAATTTTGACCCCCATATTAAAAACGGTTATTTTTGACATTTTATGCCTGCTTTTGATTTAGCAGAACTGCAACAAACAATGTGAAAATAAATTGTAGAATAGAAATTACGGTTTGCCGTGTTTAAAAAATGTCACGTGCAACTATCTTCGTCGCATTTTAGATTTGATTACCGAAGTGGCTTTATTGAGTTCCTCACGAAATTATATTTTCATTATTGCATCGGAAGGGAACCATGTACATGTTGATTATAAACTAGTGTAATTGTTATAACCCTGGTCAAAAAAGCTATTGCCGCGTAAATAGTTATAAAAATTTATTGTTCAAACCACATAATTTTGATTTAAGCTGACATGAAATAATTTTGAATATGATATAAAAAAATTTTGAATATGGTGAAAAATAATTTTAAGTATGATATAAAATAATTTTAAAAATGATATAACATATTAAAAAAATATTTTCCTTAAATGGCTATCTTTATTTGTGCAAGTTGAAAAACGGACAAATGAATTACAACCTGAGGAAAGTACCGAGCTCTAATTATGGAATCAAACCTAAATTGCAGGCTCAGCGGAATTCCTGTCTACCTCAGTAAAACTTGCAGATGAATTTTTTTTTCGTGAAAAAAATGCGATGTTGCAAATACACACGTCACTGTTTTTTAAATGAAATCGATGGAGGTAGCTATTGAAGTTACCATGTCCGGTGAAAAACTGCGTAATTTTAAAGTCAGTATAGTACCAATGGCTCTTAATTCTGTTGAGGATTGAAGGAAAAATTATTTAGTTCACTTGCAATTGGAAGAGGACAGAAAACTTGAGTTCCATACTGTATTGAAATTTTATTTGGCAATGGATTTAAAATAGGACTAGGGAAGACTGGTATTGAGTTTATTACTAAGTGATGAGGAAGATTTGGCCAGGAAGTCGACTCTTTTATTACCATAAACACCAGTATGACCCCTACCATGTATGAAACAGAATGAAATATTTTTAATACTGCACATATGAATAGAAGTCTGCAATTCCACAATGAGTTTCTCGTAGCTTGGGACATCCTTCAGAGCCTGGAGGGAAGACAGGAAATTAAGCAAATTAAAAAATTTTTAAAAGGCTTATCTATGGCATATTTAACAGTAAGATTAATGCAGAGTAATTCCGTTTGGGAGATTGAGCAATGATCATTAATGCGGTGTGTTTGTTGGCCCACTTCAAGACCATTTTGAAAGCAAACGTACGCAAGACCTACTTTTTGGTTAACCTTACTCCCATCTGCAAAATATTAGTAAAATCGTAGTCTTCTCATTCCGTAGTTGTTGAATGCAATGAGAGGAGCAAGAGATCTCATCAATGGATGAGGAAGAGAAGAAAAGTTTATGTCACCATCAAGATGGTTAGAAGTGTCTTGAGCATGACGAGAAGCTTCAATTTGGTGAAGAATCACAAATTCAAGGGGAGGAAAACCAGAGAGAATGAAGAAAGTATCATAACTGATTGTTCTATATCCTCTAACAGTTCTCAAGAGCTATCTTCTTTGAATTTCCCTGATAAGGTTTTGGTTTATCTTTTTCTTCAAACTTTGTCCCCGAATTCACGACGCATAAAGAATAACAGGAACAATACATTGCTTATAAATTAATCTAGCAACGTCAAATTTAATTCGTTAACTGTTATAGCAAACTCTGTGAAATGCATTAGTGAGTAAGTTTATTAGTTAAAAGGTACTTTAAATGTTTCTTCCAATGTAGTTCTTTATCAACAACAACAAAAAGATATTTGACATGATGAACAGCATCCACTGAATGGTTACCGATAACAAGATAGATAGTGGTATCATTGTTAACCTTTTTGTGAATCATCATTACTTTAAATTTCTTATGATTGAATTCAACCTTTCATTGTAGTACCAAACTATGAAAAAAATCAAGAATATCTTGAGCATTACTGCATAAGTCGAAAAAATTTCTACTTTGAAGAATAATGAGTAAGTCATCTGCAAAAGCAATTTTTCAGCATTCAAAAATAATTAGCCTTTTCAGTAAATCATTCATAATTAAGTTCCAAAGAAATGGGCCTGACGCAGAACCTTGTGGACTCCTTTTTTGGATGTTAGGTTTGAAAAATCATTTACTTCGAAACAAGATCAAATTCTTGTAACAGTCAAATTGACCCCAATGTCAGGAACCGGTTCTAGGTGATTTACAGGCCTTTTTTAAATTCCTGTATAGTGAGCCAAAGAAATGTTTTTAACGAATCATCCTGAATAACTTTTTATCTAATCATTGGATCATTACGTTCAAGGATTCAATCTTAATGGTTCAAGGAGGTGACCTGAAATAAGCTAATTATCTAGTAAAAACGATACTTTTACGAAATAAAACACTTAAACGTACTTCCTCTGAATAAACATACCATTTTTTTGACTGATTCGGATTTCTGATCCCCAAAATATAAGGGTAGCTTAAATCTGGATCTTAAAAGTTTGGTCAGAAGAGTAGTTCATGGTTTGGACCCCTTGTTATTAAATTTAATTTTTGTGTATTTCGTTATACCTCGAAGACTCGGATTGAATAAAGTTTCGCACACAATATTAGAACACATCGGGGAACATATAATATTTTTTATTAGTTTTCACAGAACATATAAAAAGTAAGCATGGAAAAATAAACTCGGCTTTTGTAAAATTCATATGGAGTTAATATTTATCTTGTCCAAAATGTACAATGAAATATAAATGATGTAATTATTTATTAATCATTCGTCTTATTTTTTATCATCATTCAATTTATTATATTTAGGCTTGAATAACTATTGAAGTAATCTTATCTTCATGGGCTATTTCAACTGAATATTCTACTAATTATTATGATAAAAATTATAATGTATATACGTGATGTCTAACTGATAAAAATAAGCAACATTTTACTATAATTCATTCGAACTTATCAAGTAGACGAGGATAAGTTTTCTGGCGGAAAATTAATTAAATGGCGTGTTTTATCTCAGGAAATGAAATCGACTGTAAAGGCAGTGATAAGAGAAATAAGAATAAATTGCCATGCCAACCGAATAAAGATTGTGCGGGCGAAATATAGTATTGCCATTCCGTGGTAGAAAAATTATTAAAAGTAAATAACTCTTTTAGTAGCAAGATCTTTTTAGAATCATAATAAGGAAATAGAGTAATCAGTTTGGTTTGTCGGGTTTTTATATTTTTCTTGAATGAAGGATGCTTTGTTGGAATAAATTTTCTCTCTTCGTAGTTGAAAAAGGGGTTATTTATTAATATGGAACCGAAATATTGATTTACAAAAATTTTTTTTTCGCCAAATATTTTATATGAGGAAGTAAAACGGCAACGGTGATTTGCATCTTTTGTCATGAAAACTTATTATTTCTAAAAAAGTGTTTGGTGAAATGATGAGGTGTGTAGTAAATGTATTTTTACTGAGTGTATTAAATATTAAAATTAGAGTACATAGGGGAGAGTCAGGTAGCCCCGCTCACTTAAGGAGTATTGCTTATATTTCTGTATAATAATGAGTAATAATCAATATTTTTGTATGTTTCTATTGTTTTATCATCTAATCAAATAATGCAAAAAGAATAAACCAAAAAAGGAATAGTTTAACTTTATAAAATAGAAATTTAAAAAAACATGCTTTTCAGCTCTTTTCAAAATGTGTCGGATAGCCCCGCCCAGTAACAAAAATTGTGTTTTTTGACTGTTTTTTCAGGTGTGAATGAAAATGACCAATGTATTGACAATAGGTAAACCTCGTTTATCATTTTTATCACAAAATTATTTTATATATTACATATTTATATACTTTCAGTGAATTCTATCATTTAATAACAACAATATTTGTTGTTAAAAATGCATATAACATTCAAATTTGACGCAATAAAATAATAATATTTGCAACCGTACATTTATCGACGAAATAAAATTGGTCATTGCTACCCGACATTCATGTGAGTGGGGCTACCCGAAATCGAATTGTTTTATAAATTTGTAATTACTCGAGCAATTTTTCACACATAGACTTCATTCCTTGTGCAAATTAAACTTAAGACTACATAATTTAATGCTGTATGTATAGAAAAAACTATTTTTTTAGTATTAAAATGAAGTTTAATCGAAACATTCAACCAATTTTTCTTAATTTCATGACTACTGTATTCAATATATTTTCAAAACTATTGTTTACCATGTTAACAGCTGCATAAATACTTGAAACTTTGAGAATAATATTTTTTTAATATAACAATTAATGTCCAATGGCCCATCGACTTGAAAAAATATTCTATACATATGAAATTGACAGTGGGCGGGGGTACCCGCTGGGAGGAACTACCCGACTCTCCCCTATATACATTCAATTTCTGGTTTAAGAACATAAATCAATGGAAATTTGTCACCCTTGTATTATTTTATTATATTTTACAAGCTGGTTCCTAGCCCTCTATTAATTATTTTATTTTAATAGCAGAACTATTATATTTTATTTCAAAATGGATTTTAAACAGTCGACCCAATTCTGAGTTTACAACTATCAATGATCAATTCTAACCCAGAATAAGAAACTAGCATTGCATCGCATAAGCATTGGGACATACTGACATTCTTTGCGATAAGTTTGTCTCGTTTTTCTTTTTCTGTCATTCGGTGCGCTACACCGAGAAAAGAATGAATTCGTAATAATCAGTCATTGTTGATATTCGAACCTGGATCACTTCATTAGGAGGCAAAAGTACAATCACCTGAGCCTATTGCTCTCCCCCTATTAAATAAAATATATTTTCCGTGTTGTAATTAGTTTTCCTCGTTTTTTTCTTCTGTCATTCTGTGCGCGACACTGAGAAAAGACTGACACGCTTCGTTCAGTAGAACGAAATTATAGCATAGCTGTCTTTGTGCATTGTTTTTGTAGTAAATTACTGTACTTGGCATAATTATTAACTAGATTATTTATATTCTTACATTAGTTTTAGACAAAATATTAAGATTATTTGATTTCTTTAATTCAATTGTAAGATATAAATTATTTTCTTTGTAAAAGGGAAAGTAAATAATGGATTTATCTTATATTTTCGATTCTTTTTCTTAACACAATTGAAATAATTGGTATTTAAGGAATTAATGTTTAATTTACAACTTTTAATAAAATATGGTATATTCGTATTATAGGTCGGAAAATAAAATAAAAGAACAAATTAGCCTAAAAATCGATGTTTGAATGGAAAGAAGTGAACAGTTTGTAAAATTTTTTTTAAAACTGCGATAAAAAAAAAAAAACTAAATGGCAAACCAAATGACAGAAATAATTTTAAAAATCTAAACGCATAAAAAATTTATATCTTTCAGTTAGTATTTACGAAGTCATGGAATGAGTCAAAAAACTGAAAATCAAATTCTTGCTGTAAGAATTTTGAATAATTTTCAACCGTTTCATTTGTAAATTATCATAAGTCAAAATTTCCAGTAAAAAAAACTTAATTGAATCATTAAATGACATAAAAAATGCTAACTTATTCGTTAGACTTTTTAAAAAACAACAATTATTTTGTATTTTTTTAATTTTTAGAAACAGTCTAATAGTTACTAAAACAATTTGTACTAAAATAAAATTTCATTTATATTCAAAACTTCATCAAAATTAATTTTGTAAATTAAGGAAATTTCAATAATGAATAACTTTTTTTCTTAGATCTAAAGAGCTGCAAACAAGATAAGAACATATTTTTAATTTTGTAGAATTTTTTTGCACGGACATACATTTTAAAATCATTCGAATTATTCATTCAACTTTATTGTTCATCTAGAAGCAATGGAAAATTTCTGAAATAATCTTTCCAAACTTCAGTAAATATATACATATCTTCATTTGATAAATTGAAATTAGACGAAGCTTGTCAGATGTTTACCGAATATGTGCGTAAGCATATGATAAATTATCTGTCAGCAAGCAATGGATGATTTTTGGATGTTAAAGTTATTGACTAAAAGCTTTTACAACCCACGCAATGTAAATAGGGTATTAATTAGAATCTGAAATGTCTCAGTTTTCAAAAGTAATCTGTCTTTCTTAATCTAACAGTTCTGCAAAACATGATTCAAACAATGCCAGAGTATATATATTTTAATTTTCTGAAACATTAAGGTTAGTTTCATATTTGTAAAATTAGTATAGGTAATCTGAAACAAGTGTTTTTAAAACTTTAAATTATAAATTGCTCAGCTATAAAATATAAAATGTATATTACTGTATTTATTCTGAGTAAAGTCAGATTGCATATATTTAACTTTATATATTATGTGGATGCCTTTTCATGAAACAACTATAATATCAAAATTTACTATCATCAACTTTTTAATGGCTAATTTTCAAGGTAAGCTTCATTTTTTTCTTCAAATTAATGAAATGAGTTGTTAAAACAAATTGTAAATATTTTTCTCAAATTGCAAAGCTCCAAAAACAAAACGTTTATATGATAATTATCTGATTATAATTATGAATAATGTGCATACTGTTTCATGCATGACCGATAACTCATTAAATATTATATGAGCTAGTTCTAATTTGTTCTATAATATTTAATAAGCTATCGACAGTGCGTGTAGCAATATGCACATTATTCTTCATAATTATGTGCAGATAATTATCATAGAAATGTTTTGCTTTTTGAAGCTGTGCAATTTGTTGAAGATATTTGCATATGTCTTTTTATTCTCTTTATTAAGCTCGTTATAGCTTAACGATTAATCATATCATTAGCCCTTTATGGATAGCTCATTAAATATTATATAACCTAATTCTAACTAGCTTTATAATATTTTATTAAATTTCCATTAAAGACAAGTGGTATGATTAATCGTTAAACTATAAAGAGCTTAATGAAGCGAATAAAAAGACATAGAATCGTAAGAAGATTCCCTTTACAATTATTTATGTGTATGCACTAAAATTAGGTTTATTTCTTTCGTTTAATATAATAAGTAATTAAACCGATCGCTTAAAAGTATTTAATAAAATTTCAATTCCTCAGAATACTTGATTTAATTATTATAATATGTATAGATATTAATATAAAATTAGGTATGCACCTTATGTGCACACTGTAACGCACCTTGCATATCGTCGCAAAAGGATAAAAATTATGCATTGTGCATGTAATGCAAATGAAAGGTTAATACAAAGCAGATCATTCGATAAGTTTTTTTTCACAGAATCAAAAAACAACTGAAAATATTAATAGTTAGCACAATTAAAGAAAATGTTTCGTATATATCAAGTTACTTTAGAAAATTATGTAATAAATAAAAATAACAATGTTTATTATTTATTAATAAATTTTAATTGTTCAAAATAATTCATTTGTAGCTATATGCTGTTCGCAATTTAAATAATGTGCTGATCAACACACACATTATAAGTAACTTATGAATTATTTTATTTTGAATTATACGTTCTGCATGTAACTTAATGAAGGAGTTAATTTTAAATAGTTTTCATAAAAGGAAGTTTCAAACTCACGTTTGCAAAAATTAAAATGAATAATACAACATTTTTTAGAAATTTGAATTAAATTCCAACAATTTAAAATATGCAATTTAATTATTATAATTTGGTGATTAATAAGTTGTAAAGTTATTTACTTTCAATATTGGATTTGAAATTAAAAATGAAACTATACCTTTTCATTAAATATTTTACATTTGTTGTCATAAAATAAATGAATATTTGAAAGTAATTTCCATTGAGCAATAAATTGAACATTGAGCATATTATTTAAAAGTAATTTACTAATGCATTCGTTGCTACGTTTAATCATACTAAACCGCATAAAAATGCGTAATAGGTACGAAATAATTATTTTTAGATTAATTTTTCTATGTGTTTGCTTGCATAAATGTTACTTTGCGAACTCCACATATTACAAGAAACATTTTGATTATTTCTCGATTTCATAAAGTAGTAAAATTTCAGTTGAAGCACTGTCCCAGAAAAGAATACAAATTTAATGTTTTACCAATGAAAACGAAATTTTCTTCATTTCATTCTAAATACCACACTTTCCTCTTTAAAGATTTGTTAACTAAAGAATCCGACAAGTTTCGACAACTTTTTTTTAAAAATATTAACATGAAATTTAAAAGAAAAATAGTTTTTTTGTTTTATTTGTTTTATTATGTTATTACGTTGTTTTATTTGTTTTATGACCATATTATCTTTTTATATGGTCATTTTTAAGTAAAAATAAGGCATTTTCTTTTGCATATACGCTATAAAAATATTTCTATCTACTGAAACAAAAAAAACCTTTGCGGATTTTATTTAGAAGGCTATCAACTATGTTTTGAGCTTTTATCCTAAAAGCAAGAGAATATACTATAGAGTTAGAGATCAATATAGTTAAAAAAGCAAATTTAAAAAAATTTCCGCACATGCCTTTGCGAGAAAAATATGCATAGAAAATTAAATTCTACTTTTTTTCACTTAGTCAATAGCTCAAAACATGTGTGCTATAATCATGAAAATTCACGAAAAATTTAGACAAATATTTTAAAAACAGCATGAGATATCGTACTATCCACTGTTTTTTCCTTGCGCAGAAACTGCTGCTATAACTTTGTAAATAAATGGAGTACAGACGCAGTAAAATATTTTTAGAAAGACGAAAGTGTATGGATTCTAAATTTATAGTAAACTCAATTTCGAAAATTTTGCCCAAAATAATTTTTTTGCACCAGTCGACTTAACGATAAAAACCAACAAGCTGAAAAATAAATTTAGGAAAATTATTTTATTTTTTATCCGTCGTTGAACAGCCGATCCAATTTTGTGTTTACGACTGCCTTGTAATTTTTAACCAATCCAGAAGACAAGGAAACTCCTGGATCAGTACCCCCAGAGGTATTGATTTGTTACGGGAACATGGAGGACTTTGCAATTCGACAGATTTAACGTACATCAGTCATCATTTACTACACGGGGAGTCTTCGACCGGATAGGGTCGAACCCACGATCACTTGGACATGGACCCAGTGCCCTACCAATCATGCTATCCCGACCCAATTTAGGAAAATTGTAATGAATACTGTCACGACGTTGCCTCGTGACAATTCTCGTGGTCAAACTTTTTAATCTTTTGTTAATTAAACAGTTGATTAAGATCCCGTGGTCTCATCTCTCAATCGAATTACAATGGTCAGTTGAACTTCTAGAAATTTGTCACAAGATTATGTTTGATTTGTCGACCTTCGGATGCATGATAAGACCACGAGATCACGTTTGACCCCTTGAAATATAATGTATAAATAAACTCCATAAAAAGAGGAAGGACGGAGAATACTGAGAAATCAATCCGATTGCAAGCGAGACTCTCAATACGAGCAGCTATGGGTAAGTGTGGTCCTCCTCATATAATAGTATAATGATTAACTAATAAATAAAATATAATTATAACTTTTAATTTGGATTCTTTAATTAAAAACAATGCCCGTCACAATACAATAACTTCGATAATTATAAAAGGGTTTTTAAAAACCTCGTTTTCTAATTGGATGAGAAACGAAAATATTTACGGCTCACTAAAAAAAAAAAAATTGGAAGATTTGAAGAACTGGAACATATCATCATTTCCCTTCAGTTGTCTGTAAATATTAATTTAAGTGTCTTTTAAAATTCTCATTTGGTCATGAATAAAAATATGTTTTGTCCAATCTACTTTGAAATTAAGAAATATGTCTCATACTTACAGTAACATTTTTCTTTGTAATAAATAATCCTGAAAAACTGGTCAGATTAATTTAAGTCTCTTTTAAAATTTTGATTTGGCCATGGATAAAAATATGCTTTGTCCAATCCGCCTTAAAATGAAAAAAATATGCCTCACACTTACAATAAAATTTTTAATAAATAAGCCAGACATTTTGATCTTTCTTCTGACAATCTTTTAAAATTCTTATTTGCTCGCAGATAAAAAATTTTTTTTATAATCTACTTTAAAATAAAAAAAAATATGCCTCACACTTACAAGAACATTTTTCTTTATAATAAATAAGCCAGACAAATTGCTCAAGCGAAATTATGTAGAATGATTTTTCTATTATATTTAAGCTAATTCAAAATACAATGAAATATAGAATAAATTCAAGCGTAGTTTGCTTCGAAAAAGAACATTTAGCTTGGTGATTATTTATAGAAAAGAATTTAAATGTCACATGCCATCCTTTTGGCTGAGAGATTTTTACTCACAATAAAAGTAAAAATGAGTACCATGCATTGTACGGTTCTCTACTATTTCTAATTTCAGTTTGAACATTTTGATAGCAATTTCCTCCTGCTTTTGAATAAGAAAGAAAGAGGCTTTTCGAAGAATGGAATAAAACACAATGTCTTAATGTGAAATTTCCTATCGAAGATTTTACCATTTCCTTTCTGTTTTTTCCCAAGTCAGCACTCTATTTCCAAGAACTAATCCTGTTTCATTGTGAAAAATTATTCATTATTGTACAATCTTGCATCCGTGTTTCAAGCTTTTCTGCAGTTTGTTCTAGGGCTTTAGATCGCTAAAATATATTTCAACATTTCATCAATTTTAGTTGAGAGAAAATAAATCATTGGCACGCAAGAATCGAAATTGTAATTTTCTCCTGTTTTAAAATATTGCATTCATAAATATTTGTTAGAAATTAAAAAAAACAAACAATTGAATTTCTCAATATACTTATGAATCCACAATATTGGTTTGTATGTCTACACTGTAAAAATTGTGCATCAAATTACGGTATGAAGTACCGGAACTTCTGGTGCATCATCTATAAAATGCATTTTAATGTAAAATCCAATTTACCGTCAAATTTATTTTTATCTTAGAAATCATACCGTAATTTTCACAATAATATTTGTTTAAAAAGAGTGAATTTAGTTATTTCACAATGATTATTACTGTATAAATTACGCTAGTTCAGATTTCTTGTTCTGTAACATTCGTAACATGTAACATGTTTCGTTAAAATGGAATTGACGGTAAAAAGTACAGGTTATCTGAGCTTCGATACTTTTTACCGTAATTTAATTTGGTATTTTTTAGTGTATTTGAAAGGAAAAATACTTGAATAATTGCGATTTACTTAAATTTTATTCAATAGATGGATTAATATTTTGCGACATACAGTTAAGGGAAGTTCATGAATTTATTTTAAGATTAATTTAATGTTTTTTGAATGAAATTTACATGGGAGGAAGGTTCCAGACATAAATTAATAATATTTGTAAAATATAATAATAAAATTACTACAGGTAAATTCACACAATTTGTATACACTGGGAAAGTTTACTAAGATTTTACTATTTTATTATTTCAAGTATACTCATTTGTTTTAATTTCGAAGAGATAGATTTATGGTATTGCTCTTAAATATGGAAACCATGTATTCAATTATGTTTAGATTATATTAATTTTAAATCATTCTATATTCTCTATTTGACACACAATACAAACGGTAAAAGGCCATTCTTTCTCTGATCTAGTACGGTTTCAAACCTTAAATATAATTGGTCAAATGATTAAGTGATAGGATGTATCTAATTATGAATTACTTGAGAATGGGGCAATATACTTAATATTAATAAAAAATGTAATAGTATCATTCCAATGTTTATCATCTTAGCTATGATGCATTGATTAGTGTTCGCAAAACTCAAGATATAAGCCAACAGAATATGAATAAATTACTGTTTTTGGCTGCCTGGCAACACATTATACATTTGGACATTTAGTGATTGGTTGAACGTTCTTTTGAGATTTTATCCTTTGTTTCCGTAAGTGCTAATATAATCTATATAATTAGAAACATTTTGAATAAGAAAATTCCCTGAACTCAAATGCATATGTATGTTTAGAATAAAAGTTAAAAAGTTATAGATCATGCTCCGCCAATGAAAAGCGATCTGGTTCACCTTTTTAAATAAGTATAATTTAAAGTACTTCGAGATTTAAAACTTACATTCAAGAATCAAGAGAATATGCAAGTAAAAATTCATCTTACACAATTATTTTTGTCTCTTACTTATTCACTATTTCAGATCTCGAGCATTTTTAGGGTATTTTTCAGCTTTGACAAAGTGGAAATTGAGATGAATTTACATTTTGAATATTCAGTACAACATATTTCAACATTTTAAACAAATATCTATACTGAGGGGACAAAGATAGGGTAACAATAATAAAATAAGCAGATGAAAGTAGTATCGTGTACATAATGTATACATGGATAGCGTACAGGCAGGACTTTTTTTGTGTTCATGTTATTCATCGGAAAATGTTTCGAATGCAATTATGACAAGAAAATAATTAACTGACTTCGGACCTGGAAAGGTAATTGGAGGCAGGCGCATGGGACATTCTATTTCGGAAATAGGGAAGATTCAACATTCAGTGTCAGGAATGTACCGAGAATACCTGATTTCAAGCATATTCTTCCGCATTGGGTAACTTATTGCCGACCAGCTGCTTTACTGCAGTGCTTTAGCTGTGCTCAGCTGCTTTACTGCTTTACTATGACGTGGGCATAGAATTATAAGTGTTAACAGACAAGTATAATTGTGTAAAACAACCGGAAACACAAATTCGGGACTTAAAATGGACGTGTATATCAAAACAGTGAAGCGAAATTTCACTATAATGTAATATGCCAGCAGAAAACAGTCTCGTTTGTCTGTACTAACAGCAAGACATCACGTTCAAAACCTGTCTTTGGCTTGTGACCGTAATGATTGGACCAAAAAAAAACTGGAAAACTGTAACTTCTTCAGGTGAGTTACGAATATAGCTGGTCAGAGATGATCGCAAGCACTGTGCGAGTCACAAACCTCACATACCCACCCAAATTGTCAACAAGTCCCTGAGAAATCTAGCGGTGGCTCCGTGATGGCGTGGGCTACTTTTTGAGTCATAGGGTTCAATTGCATCCACCATTGACTGGAAATGGTTCAGCTCCTTGTGTAAACAACTTGCACCCATTCACTGACTTCATTTACCAAAACCACGATAGATTGTTTTTGATGGGGATGCACCATGTCACCTGGCATTAATTACAATTATGAATATCTACAGAGGCTGCAAGCTAAATATTCCTGAAAGAGACCTCTATTACTTGAGTCCATGTTCCGAGTTGTTGCATTTTAAAGAGTTAGAGTATATATA
>NC_092207.1:67280058-67298927 GCF_043381705.1 Parasteatoda tepidariorum
TGTCATCCAAATAACGTTTTTGCTTTTTCACTTTTCTTCTTGTTATTGTTTCTGTTTTCCCAGGACACAAACGGGTTGCTCTATCAATTTCTAGAAATTTAAGTACATTTAATCACGGTTTTTCTGTTAAATCTTTTTCTGATACAAATTTTAAAGTTTCTTGCTCTTTTTTTTATTTTATTTTTTTTACTTTCTTCAAACAATATAGGGTTTTCTTTTAATTTCTGTCTAGCTTGTCTCAAACTAAGTTTTTTCCGTTCCCTTCTCTTTTGCATTTGAACATTTGATTGCTTTCTTTTCTTAAATTTTGGTTTTGCAATTTTTTTCCTAAAATTTGAAGAGAAAAAAAATTTTAAACATCACAGAAATTATTTAGAAAAATTGCCAATATTTACTTCTCCGATAAGAAAAAGTTAAACTTAATTGATTTTCTTTAAAAATAGAAACAAATTAACACATTTGTTCCATTTTAAAAAATATCAATTAAACGAAAATAGTTTTTTAATTATTAAAATTGTATTATGGTTATCTAACACATTGTCTCTTACATTGACTGTGTCTTCTCCTTCGTGGACTTGTTATGTCCACAGAGGGGACGTCCACGGAGGAGACAAAAACTAGTTCTTGAATTTTTCTGATTTTTAATTTCAAAGTTGCAAAAATGGGGCAGTTCTTTTTGTTAAATATACTATTTTTGCAATCTAAAATTCATCTATCAAAAATAAAATAATTTTCTCTTACCTTCTTTATGATGTCCACGGAGTATACGGTGAGCCAAACCCCAGTTGAACACAACAATCCAAAACTGACACCAAAGAGAACAAAAACAACTGATATTTAACATTAGAAAATAGAATGGTTACCCCTCCCATCAGCTGTATTATAGGGATTTCGCATGTGCTGCCCCTTATTGCATATTTACAGAACTATATTAATTGTCCACGAAGGGAGACATCATTTTTGATGGACAAAGTTTACTAGTCATTTATTTTATAAGAAAATTTTTTTTTTTTTAAATATTAAATAAAAAGTTACTATAAACATTTAACTAGGTAAAACTACAAAAATCATTAAAATAACATTTAAATTGTTTAACAGGCACTACAAATTATTTTGTGCCACAGACGCGGGGACGTCCACGGAGGGGATTTTGAAGTCATGTTTATTAAAAAATAAGAATGAAATATTAAATACATTCAGCAGAAATGCATATGATTTGTTAGTTAAAAACTTCACGAAAAATGATAAAGAAAAATTGTAAAAAATTATGAAATAAAAGAAAAATGCAAAAAGAAATCAAACTTGAAACTTGAAACCGTGAATTAAAACACGGTTTAGGTTTAAAAGTACAATAATAAAACAGTTAACAAAAATCGCGAAGATGTAAAATATTGGAAGTTGTGCTTATAGCTTAAATCGAATAAAATAAATTTAAAAAATATAAATATATATATTTGATCGAAGAAGAAGAAAAAAAAATTTTAGGTAAAATATTTTTTTCTTCAGCTGTATTAGTGCTGCCATCTATGAGAAAAAATTAGTAAAGACTTAATAAAATTGAAATAATAAAAAAAATGTTTAACGGATTGATTAAATTAGCAAACAAGAAAAAGAAAAAAAAATCATTCATAGGGAAATTAATTTAAAAGTCAGCCTGTACAATTGGATAGAAAGCCGTTTATAGACTTTATCCTTCATTCATAAATCCTTACATAATTTTACAGAATACACATATCCATCTTTCATAGGGTGACTTATTTAAAAATCAGAGCCTGCATACAGGAATAGAAAACCGTTTATAGGTTTTATTCTTCATTCATACAACCTTACATAATTTTAAAGTATACACGTATCACCTGCATTCATTTGGGGTGGTTCTTTACGAACCAGAGCCCATTCCACTTATACAAAATAAAAAATAATTAAATAAATAAATAAATAAATAAATAAACTGTTTATTATACTGGACAATTAAAATTAAATTAATTTTAAGAGGCTACAAATATTAAAAAGTAGCTAAAAAATATTTGACTAATCCAGTATAAAAGATCATACATCCAAACTATTCCGTCCAGTGGCTTTAGGAATAGTTTATCATAGTTAGTTCCTACCTTTAAAAAATCAGAGCTCATTCTTAAAACAGAAAAATTAAATAAAAATTAAAAATTAATGTACCAAGCTTTTTAAGATATTTTAAAATAGAATTTAAGAAATGAACTAGAAAAGTGGCTATTAATTAAATCGTTTTTATATATATCAGTATCTAATAAAAACTCGTTATAGTTAGAATTATTCCTGTATAATCTATGAATTTGATTGGCAATAATATTAGAAAAAACCTTATTGGCTAAGTTAGAGCTAAAATCAATGCATTTTTTAACTGGAAATTTAAAATAATTTCTTTTGTCAAAAAGTGTAAATGTAATATATATATATATATATTTCGGGCAAACCCGTGGCAAAAATTATCTAATAAAACTTTTTTCTGTGATAATTTAAATAATTTTTCTATGTGCTAATCCATATCGTGCAAATCCGCGGCTAAAATTATTCGCAAAACAGGCAATTTATGTTTCTCTTTTTTATATATATATATATATATATATTATGCTTTCTTGATGAATGCGAGAAAGAAATTGTTAAAAATCTATCTGCTTACTAATTTGCTTAAATGAATTTTCGTTCTGTGAGCAATTAAAACGTTTTAGTGTGAGCTAATTTATTCTATATATAAGATTTTTTTTAACAGAGCTAAACGAACTTTATCTGTTTTGAATTTCGATATCATCTCAATATGCGATCTACCTGAGCAGTTACTTTACTTATTATTATTTATTATTAATAATTGATTTAAATACATTTAGTGAAACATCAATTGCAAATAAGGCGAGCAGCGGTATGTAACTGAAAGAAAAAGTAGAGTGTACTGATCAAGGGCACTTGACCTTTAAGACCATCAATGCAGGTTATAGCGAGCAGTGACATTTACCGTTAATGTACAGTCGGCAAAAAAAAAAAGATATCACCCTGAATAACTTTCGTTCTAATGATCGGATTTTCACTAAGTGTTAATCTTAATGGTTNATAGGCAATGGGACTTTAAAACAAACATCAATGTTGAGTATAAACACTACCTCAATAAAAGTTTTGTGAATAGTAAGCCAGTAATATCACTACTAGAGTTGTGGTGGCTCAAGGATGATGCACTCGCCTCCCAATGAGACAAGTGGGGTTCGAATCCCAGTGATGATAGGTCGATACGAATTCCGCACCCGATTGAAGTAAAATATACGGATCATTGATTTGATTCCCCTTGCAGTTAGGCTAACATGGGAGGTTTTACTGGTTTTCCTCTCCATGTAATGCAACTGTGGGTAAGTTACATCAAAAAGTCCTCCACGAAATCAAATTTCTCCCAATATTTGATCCAAGAGATCACTTTTTCACTTGTTAGGGTTCAAAATAAAAAAGGTGTGGAGTTGAACAATGGTAGTTATAACCCCGAAATTGGGTCGGCTGTTCAACGACGGTTATAAAATAAAGAATAAAATGTCACTTTCATCCTTTGATTAATCTGATTACTGAAAATAGTATTTAGAACTTTGCTTCTAAGGGTAATAATGTTAGATGAAATAGTTTCTATTTCATTTTTAAATAAGGAAGGCAGTTTTTCATTCTAAAAAACTGACAATTCAAGTTTGAAAAAGAAAAGCTGTAGTATAAAAATTGCTCAACTGTAGTATAAAAATTGATTGAAAAAATAATAAGCAGAGCAGAATAAAATAGCCATACGTCACAGAAGGCATTTAGAAGAAATCCAATCAGCGAGCTCAAAATTTCTCCATCCGAACTGTAGATGTAAAGGTAAGTGNGCTCAACTGTAGTATAAAAATTGATTGAAAAAATAATAAGCAGAGCAGAATAAAATAGCCATACGTCACAGAAGGCATTTAGAAGAAATCCAATCAGCGAGCTCAAAATTTCTCCATACGAACTGTAGATGTAAAGGTAAGTAACATGCCACCAGGCTATATCGGCCTTTTATGTCATTGAAATCTAAATACAAAAAACTATAATTTTAATTATTGAAGTTGCGTTGTAAATAGCCTTATGATTTTTCATATTTTTTAAAACTTACTTTTGTAACTTACGCATCCATTAACATGCTTTTTTCTCTAAACTCTCCAATAAACTAACCAAAATTTTTGTGCCACAAATGTTTTATTTTTATTTATTGTTAAAAAAAATTTTAAACTATGAATGAGTAACCATTTGCTGGATAAAGCTAATACATACTTATTACTACCGAGAGAAAAAAATTCTGGTAATATTACTGCAATATATGGTAATGACATTTCTGGTAAATAAACCTAAATTCTGACTGGCAAAAAAGTATACGTCATTTCAGCCATTTATTTGATATTTTTTTCCGTTCATATGGTAACGGTATAAAAATATAATTCTTATTATCACACATTTAGTTTAAAAACACGAAACTGAAAAGTAACTTTATTCGAATAAATGTTAATATGCAATACTCTAAGGTATCATGAAAAAATTACAAAATATTACCATATTTACCAATTTTTGTCACACATTTTGAAACCTTATTTTATTACAAATTTTACTAAAATAACTACCAAAGTAGAAGCTTAAAAATTACCAAAGTTTTTAGCAATCACATGCAGCCAGAAACAGGATAAATTGTACCATCTTCTGGTAGTTTCGGCCATACTTTTAATCAGTGTATCTTTCACTCTCATTCAAATCAGGTAGTATTTAGTGCAATAGTTTGAGCTCTTACTTAACCCATCAAATAACTAACTTACCTTTTTTTCATAAATACATAGTAATTATTAGATTTTTTTTAGGAATTAACCTTTAAATTTATAAATATTTATCATCAGTTTGATAAAACAAATTCATATTCATTCAAAAGGTTTTGATTTCTTTCAACTAAAGATAAATATCGCTCAAACTACTAATTCATTAACTAACATATTTATCTACAAATCTCTTCAATTATCAAAACTACTTATATTTTATTTATTTTCATAAGAGAAAAATGAATTATTATAAAGTTAATTTGAAATAATCTTCCGCATAATCCAAATTGAATTTCTTTCCTACTTTTGTTTTTTAATGAAGTTATCATTTAAAAACTCACAACTGTACTGTTTTCATTTTCAATAAATATTGAAATTGGTTTGTTTAAATTTTAGTACCACAAATTAAATGATTATATATTGTTATTGAGGAAAAGGAATTTTTATATATTTGGTCATTTAACTTTTCTTCCTCCGTTTCGAAACAAATATAATTTTATCTCTATCGTCCTTTTTCATTGAAATAAAGTTTTCTTTGTAATGTTTACTGCGCGAAGTTTCAGAAAACTGTTTTGCATTTGTACCACAGGAAACCTAATAGTTTATCAATAGCATTTATTTTCTTCGCACATTGTTAAGACTTCTGCAGTAGTTCTCACAGTCTTACTTTTAAAGGGTACTTTTCTTTATTCTCGATCTTTTGCAAGTACTCAATCAGAATTTATTTGCATTTTTACGAGGTACTATCATTCGGTCTTATAGGCCTACTAAAAGTTCTCCCATTCAATAAAACAATGATCTTGTTGCTCTGCTAGTTTACGAAAAATAAACAAATAATAGGGATATTGGTGAAATAGTTCAAAAATCAATATATGTGGTGGCAGATGGTTTTACTAAAACACGTTGTTATTACAGAATTTTTTTTTCGTTTTGGACTTGTATAACTAATAAAATATTATAGTTACCTCACAAAAATAGTGAAACTATTTATAATGGATATATTTGTTGGAATAGAATGTAAATAACGCAATGCTATTCCTTGGTATGTTAATATTTCAATAGTCCAAAACTACTAAAAAAGTATGATTTTAATATGTTATATCAATCACAATAAAATAAAATTTTAACGCTGTTAATGTCAGAAGGGAGCTAGAGAGGAATTAAAAAAGATTAAAATTGTAAAAAAATGTAATATTAAAATTTTGAATATAATTGCGTTAATGTAAACAACTTTAAACTATTCATACTTTAGAGAATCAATAATAATGCAAAGCTTCACTGATAACCTTCATAATTTCTTTTTCGGGCTGTAAACTTATTATAATTTATTTTTACTTAAAAAAGAAATATTTAATTATTAATATGTAATTAAATCTTTAAATGTTAATTTAAGATAAGTTTATGAAGATAATTAGCTACAATTCAAATTTAATTTTTTTGAAGCGCTTTATTTAATTTTGTAATAAAATCAGATATAGATTTATCTTTATAAAAAGTATTCAAAAATAATGAAAATAGTTCAAATATATTAGTTTCACCATCCTTAGAGAGTGATATCCTTTTTCTGCGATATCTCTATTTTAAACAAGCCTTACCCATATTCCTTTCGAGATAAAAGCTCTATCTTTAATTGAAAATAAGAAAATCCCTCTAAATATACATAATTTAAGAATACATAATTTACAAACATAATTTAAGAATTTGTTGAATTGGGGTATTTTTTTGGAAAATCCTAATTTGCAATAATTGATTTTAATTTTTAAAATTTATTTTAAAGATTAATTTCAATTTAAATATTAATTGTCTGAAAATTTACGCATGTATTTTCAGAATTTTTTTCCTAGTATTATGAGTATTTCTAAAACATTTTTCTTTGAATACCCTCTGTTTCAATTTATGAGTAATTGTGAGTAAAAAAAATAAAACAACTGTTTGGAAATAAAAAACAGAATTCTGATTTATTAGTGAGTTTTTTTTCTGTACATTAAACCTGTTTTTATTTTTACATCAGACAATTTTAAATTTAAGATTTTAGAAACTTCAACTTCAACCAGATATTTTCGGAAATTTTTTAGTAAAAAACTAATGTTAAATACAAAATTTAATAAATAAACGCAAAACATTCCAATTCAAAATTACTTAATCCTCCTAGAGTAGTTTTTTTATTTAAAATATGGCTTATTTTCACATCATTATTTAGCATCACTAAAGGTATTCTATTTTTATTCTTTTTATTAGAGAAAAAGGAAAAATTATAGGGTGAATAAATTCGATATAAATCTAAAATGAATAACGTACTTTTTTTTAAAATTAGCATTGACTGGTCAATTGCTAATTTTAAAATTAATTCAATTCAATTAGTCAATTACTAATTATAGTAAACTGGTCAATTCAATAGCAAAAAAGATCTAGACCAGCTCTAACAGTACCTTTAAAATAGTTTTGTTGAACTCAAGAAATGTATTAGCTTTTAACTGATATTTATATTAGTACTTAATTTAAAGACTGTATAACTCCGTACAAAATTTTTCTAAAAAAGGGTTTTTATTAAATTCCCAGAATACGCTGTGCATTTCAGCGAATGAGCAGTAAGTTGTATTATCGATTGGAACTTTGTTAATATACACCATGTAAGTTTTTGAAATTTACTTTTGCTCCTAATATTTTAATTCTGAGTGCATCTTTAACTGTTTTTACATAATTTCATCAAACTATTTAATAGGCGATTCCATGCAGTATTTATATTTTAAAATACTATAATAATTTTGTATTTATTATGTAATATTATACGATTTCGTCATGAATATGAATAAAAATATTATGTATTCGCATTTGGTAATAATACAAGGAGAAAAAAAAAATTGATAAAATCATACTGCTTGCTAAGCATAATTTAGTTTTTAAAAAAAAGAAAAAAAAAAATCTGGTTAATGAAACAAAAAATATACTGTATTTAAACTATTCATTTTGGCAATTTTTGGTCCATATGGTAATGGTTTACCAGAAATTCTGGTTTTCAAAATTATAGCCAAACATTTAGTAAAAAATACAAAACTATAAAGTCAGTTTTACCAAATAAATGGCTTTTATACCCTGCTCTAAGATATCATGATGATATTTGCACATTTGTCCACATTTACCAAATTTTATCACTCATTATAAATCCATATTTCAGTGTTCCAAAATCATTTCCATAGCGATTCGGTAAAAAGTATTGAACTTTTTAGTATTCTCATAGAGCCAGAAGCACTGTAAATTTTACCATATTCTAATAGTTTTGACCATAATTTTTCCTCTGAGTAGATTTCCAACATCGTTACACTTTTTTCAAAATATTTCATTGATGGACAGATTAAGTAATACCATGAGTCAATTTCAGAGAAAAACTGCGAAATCTCGCTCTAATTAAGTTTTGAATTGTAATAAAGGTTTTTCTGTTAAGCAATAACATTAGAATTTTAACTTATATATTACACGTCCAAATCTTGAAATTTTCATGATAAAATATTACCTACATTTAATCATTTAATGAATAATGAATACTTATTCATTTTTAAGTATAACTTAGTACTATTAAGGGAAATGTTCTTTTTGGAGCAGGTACTGCATGAGCTAAACGAATAAAACTCTTACATTACGGGGACTTTATAGAACATTCCGATCAGAATTCACATTCCAAAAGAATTTTTAAATCCAAAAGACTGCTTAAATCTGAAAGTATTCTTAGATACAAAAGAATTCTTAAATAGTTTCTGTAGTTTTACTTTACCATGCCTGTTACATATAAGTAAATAGCAGCAATGAGTCAGCAACTACATATTTGTAAATCTTCCAAACTCAACTTACATGACTGAATAAAATTAGTGTAATCTTCCGAACTTAATTTATATGAGTATCCAATGTCCTTTACCATTGTGGTTCGATCCCATTCGGCGACCAACGATATTGACGATATGAGCGATGAAATCACAACTCTCTTACTCTTCGACAGATGGCAGCCTGACACTGTATCACCTCCTTCTCCGAATTGCTTAACAACATAAGGACAGTTTCTTGATCACAATCGATGATAAGTTTTTTGAGATTAACTTTATAAGCATTTATCATGCCCTGTCCCATTGATAAAAATTGTTTCGTTCGAAGAATTTTTTGTTTAGTTTTGTTGAAGTAAATGAATGTTCTCCAGCAATTTTGCTGCCAGAGATTTCGTGTAATATATTTTATTTTTCTCACAATATATGCGATACAGAACAGGATCTAACGATACAGAGTAGATAGTATTCTTACTTGCATGAATTCTTAATCTAGGTAACTTACACTTTCGGACGGATATACACTGTAAATGAATTCCGGATCAAGTTACAGCATAAAAAGCTCGGACCCTGAGTGCAGCATCCGTAAAATTTGTTTAGCCATAATTTCCATTTATTCTTCAAATTTTATATATTTTTTATAAAATTGTTAAGCTGTAATTTTAGCACAAATAATAATTTAATTACAGCGATTCGGTGATTTTATAGTAAGTATCTGAAAAATTTTACGGGAAAAATTGATTTCATGGTAAAAAGTATCGGCACTTTAAGTGCCGTTACTTTTTACCGTAAATTGATCCGGAATTTTACAATATGCTTCAAGCACTTGTTGTACGGGCAATGACCAAAAATTTCCCTTAAAATAGCATAATTTCCCAAACCATTTTAAGATTTATTTTTCAGTACAGGCGTAAAATATGCCAATTATGTACATTTATTGTTATTTCATTTAATACAAAACATTTAAACATCATTTTAACATGTTTTAAACACCAATGAAATTTTTTCCCCATTCAACTTTGCTCTAAATTGCAAAGAAAATATATCTTAAGAAATAGTTATACTTTTCAAAGTGAAAAATTATTTTTTACTATAAAGGTCTTCTTTCGAACTCAGCTGTTCCTGTTTGGGACATTCTATTTCTTGCAGCGATTGCCACACTCTTTTTTACGAAGCTATGCACGTCCCCAGGGAATTTGAACGTCCCATAGATCCTTCTCCGAAATATTGCCCCTGACTTTCGCGTTATTTAAAAAGGTTCTATTGGAAAGGTGGAAATGTTCTCTGACATCCTATCTTCTTCAAACTCTGTTGAGCGGAGTTTAGTTTTTTTCCTCTTATTGTTACTAAGAAAAAGGAAAAAATTCAAGTATAATTACTAAAAAAAGTTTAAAGTATATGAAATTGTTTACAAATTGAAGAAGCATTTTTTTTTAATCATGTTCTGCTAATCAGAAAGTTTTAAAAATATGAATCTAATGGTTATGAAAAAATAATTTTTTTTAAATTTAGCAATATGTTAAAAGTAATATTTTTCATAATTTTTCAAATTAAAGTTTGTCTCGAGCATTACCGCCTTTCACAGTTGTTACCGTTGCAAATTCTCGATTTCGGAAAGTGCGGTAAGTTTCTTAATTTAAACATCTGCCTTCAGCGGTATCCGGTTATAAAGATTTTTAAAGGAATTAGTTTACGAAAAGTAAATCGTAGCTATAGCACAGATGGAAAAGATCATTATTCGGCATGTTTGAAGAAAACTGTAGTGGAACATACTGTTTTAACATCTGAGAAAATTGAGAAGAATCGAAGTTCTGGAACATCTTATAGAGTATTTTGCTACACTCCAGTGCCTCCTACTGACATTTTTTGCAATATATATATATATTTTTCAAATAAAACCCAAGAACAGGATTTTAAATTTCGTGATTTAAAGTAAATGTCTTTTTAGCCAATATAACGTTTTGTATAGATCGCCTTCTTTGTTCTGTAGAAAATTTTCATTTTTAACATTTCTACTCTGTTTGAAATGCAGTAGCTCTACTTTTTAATATGCTTTAATTACTAAAATTAAACACCGGAATGTCTATAACTATTACAATGAGCCAAATCAGGCAACACAATTCTGAGTCTGATTTTATTACATATATANGTAAGAAGAAAAGTATTTTTAAATGTAAATTAATAATAATAATTCAATGGTTCTGAAAATGATATTTTCATTCATGTGATATAGGAGTACTTATTAATAGTAGGCGCTCTTTTTAATAATTACGATTAAGACAATAATTTTTTTGATGTTCTTCATTATTATATCTAATACACTAATTACCAGCTTCTTTTATTAGTGGTCAAATTCGTAAGAATCAACAACATTTTTTCATTCCAAGAACTATATTTATTAATAAATCTTCAAAATCTGGATAAAAGTTTTGTACTATAGTTTATACTATAGTTTTCTTGGATAGCGTCAAGACGGTACCAAAATATATTAAATACACATGGAGTAAAAGATTGTAATAAATTACAGAATTGTACGGTAATAACAATTATTTTAATGTTATTACCATGCTGTATGGTAATGGCATTCGTGTTAATAAAACCACAATACGTGGTACTTAAACCATTTATTTGGTAATTTATGTCCGTTCATAATGTAACAGTTAACCCAAAATTATCCTTTCTAAAAATATGATTCTTATTACCACCTATGTAATAATACCAAACTAAAAAGTAAATGTATCCAAGTAAATGCTTTTATGCCATGCTTTAAAGTATCATGATGAAATTACCGGCTGGTATAATGAAAGGATTGCTGTAATGGGAATTCGAACTAAGAAGCGTATATTGCATTAGTAATTTAAAATGTTAAAAATAATAACAAAAATAATTTTATTTCCTCGAACTTTTACAGTTTTCGTCTTGAAAGATGTGAAAATTCTGTATTATGTAGAAATATAGTTAATTAGTGCACAAAAAGTGTCGAATATATACACACACACGCATGTGCATATATATATATATATATGCACATGCGTGTGTGTGTATATATTCGACACTTTTTGTGCACTAATTAACTATATTTCTACATAATACAGAATTTTCACATCTTTCAAGACGAAAACTGTAAAAGTTCGAGGAAATAAAATTATTTTTGTTATTATTTTTAACATTTTAAATTACTAATGCAATATACGCTTCTTAGTTCGAATTCCCATTACAGCAATCCTTTCATTATACCAGCCGGTAATTTCATCATGATACTTTAAAGCATGGCATAAAAGCATTTACTTGGATACATTTACTTTTTAGTTTGGTATTATTACATAGGTGGTAATAAGAATCATATTTTTAGAAAGGATAATTTTGGGTTAACTGTTACATTATGAACGGACATAAATTACCAAATAAATGGTTTAAGTACCACGTATTGTGGTTTTATTAACACGAATGCCATTACCATACAGCATGGTAATAACATTAAAATAATTGTTATTACCGTACAATTCTGTAATTTATTACAATCTTTTACTCCATGTGTATTTAATATATTTTGGTACCGTCTTGACGCTATCCAAGAAAACTATAGTATAAACTATAGTACAAAACTTTTATCCAGATTTTGAAGATTTATTAATAAATATAGTTCTTGGAATGAAAAAATGTTGTTGATTCTTACGAATTTGACCACTAATAAAAGAAGCTGGTAATTAGTGTATTAGATATAATAATGAAGAACATCAAAAAAATTATTGTCTTAATCGTAATTATTAAAAAGAGCGCCTACTATTAATAAGTACTCCTATATCACATGAATGAAAATATCATTTTCAGAACCATTGAATTATTATTATTAATTTACATTTAAAAATACTTTTCTTCTTCACATCAAATAAGTATTTTTTGTTCATTTGAAATTCGTTACTATTCCTTGCAAAATCTTTACACCAGTGTTTTAATATGAAACCGAAATAAAAACTGTCTTCGAAACTTGTTTAAATTTCATTTCTTAAAGAGTTGTAAAATAAATTTGTCTATAAGAAAATTTCTTAGCATTTAAAATGACTTTGTTACCACAATGTATTGCTCTATAGGGAAGCATTGATTTGCTTGTTACAAAATTATAAAAATTAATGAAAAGCAAAGAAAAAGCTGCAGAATGATAAAAATTGCTTTTAAAATCTAGAAATTATTTATTATCAATAATAATTTATTTATAACATATTTTATTTAGCACAAGTTTAATATTCGTTCATTGCATGGGTAAACAATCTATAATACGGGATATTAAATTTACGTAATTATGCAGAAAATTGACAGATATGTGCCGTTGCAGTTAATAAAGTTAAAATAATTTCGATACTTTTTTTATTGGGATTTCTCAATCTTACTGGCAACTTCTGCTATTACACTAAATAAATTGCGTTTTTAGAAGTTCAACTTATAGAAGTAAGGTAAACTAAACTCAGTACACTGAAATATATTCCCTATCAAATTACGGTATAAAGTACCGGTGCTTTAGGAATAACATCCTAAAAATCAATTTTTTCCATAAAAACCATTTTACCGTACTTTTTACAGTAATATTTATTTAATTAGAGTAATTAATTGATTTTACGAGGCGTTAGGATAATGTCTATATCGCCTGCTGCTTTGGAAATAAAAAAATATTATTTTACGGTCGCTAGTACTGTATAAATTATGATATATCAGATGTTTTGTTCCATTAAAGGTTCCAGTAAAGATGGATTTTACGGAGTATGTTCTAACAATGCCTAATGAATTTATGAGATAAATTTCTTTTTCAAACCTCTTTCTTGACCAATCTAATAGAAATTCGAATAAAAATAATTGAATCGAGAGCTAAAATTCCCCCTTATACTCGCTGTCCAAGCTTCGAAACCTCAGATTAAATGGTTTTGGAGGAAGAATAGAGAGAAAGAGACACACACGCAAACAATTATTTTTTATCATTATAAGCTTATTATTAGATAACGCAAATATTTTACTATCCAAACTTATTTTTTTTAGCTGTAGCTATGCACCTTTGCTTTCTACTGACGTAAAACAAAATATTTGATATTATTACTATTTTTGCCGTTACCATATTATCTTACAAACAAAAAGTAATGCAGAAATTTATCTGCCTCATCTCCTGTTTCCAGGACTTTACTAACAGGTGGGAGGCAGCCCTAGGCCTTTGATGGAAAGAAGATGAAGCATGCGCAATTCTGTTTTGCTTCCTGATTGGAAACTGAGAAGAGAGTGTAGACTTATAAATGTGCAGGGGAGAAGGTGTGGGGGAACACTCACAAACAAAATAATATCTAGCAGACGGTTTCCGGAACCGAAGCGACACACTATAACAACCGGAGCAGTCGAAGTCAGCACTTTGCAAGAGGCACTTCGACAAGAGCATTTGGAGAGCTTTCACAGCTGTGGCTTCTAACGGATCGAACGTTTCCTCCTAAGATTCTTCTGCAGAAGTTTGCAAGATCCTTTTCTCGGCTGGTAATTTTCCCGTTTCTCTTTTTTCAAAAGTATAAAATATGCAAGCGAAGATATGGAATATTTTTTAATTTCGTTTGCATTACTTTTTTAGAATTTTATATTGTGTTAAAATAGTTGCAAAAGTTAATTGAAGAACTTTTGCGTAATTGATTGTTCGAGATCATATATTTTTTGTGAGAAATTACTAATTCTTTTTCAAATAGTTTACAAGGTTTTTGTCTTGACTAGTTATTTTTTTAAGAAAAATAGATGGAATCGAAAATATGGAATATTTTTAAAAATTAATTGCATTAATTTTTTAGCATTTTGTATTGTGTGAAACTAGTTTCAAAAGTTACATGGAAAACTTTTTCTTAACTGATTGTTCCAGAACATAAATTTTTTATGATTATTTACTAAACTTTTTCATATTGTTCACAAGATCCTTTTCTTAACTGACCATTTCCTATTTCTTTTCTGCTTCTTTTTTTAAAGAAAAAATAGAATAAAACAAAATTAGGGAACATTTTCTAAAATAGTTTATATTATTTTTTTAGCATTTTATATTGTGTTAAAATAGCTGCAAAAGTCAATTAAAAATTGAAAACTTTTGCATAATTGATTGTTTAAAATCATAAATTTTTGCGAGAAATTACTAAATCTTTTTAAATATTTTACAAAATCCTTTTTTTTTTACTGGTTATTTTCCTGTTTCACTTTTTCAAAAGAAGAAAAACAAGATAAAAGCGACAAAAAATGTTTTACATTAATTTTATACCTTGTAAAATGTCAAATGTTTTACATTATTTTTATAGAATTTTATAATTTGTAAAATAGTTAAAGTTAATTAGTAAAAGTTAATTAAAAAAACTTTTGCTTAATTGATTATTTGAGATAATTATTTTGACAGGTCAAGAAATATATTTAGCAGCTTAGTTTAGTCTTGTTTCTTAATAAACAAAAATATTTTTTGTGCAACTTGACCAAAATTTTGATAATTCATATTTTTTAAAATTTACTTTACATTTCTCTTGATTGGAAAATAGGTAATTGTTCAAGTTCTTGGGTTAAAGTCTTATAAAAATTAAAACACCAGATGTAACTTTAATAACTTTGGAATGTGACAAAATAGTTCTTCGACTGTTTTTTTTCTGAGAAAGCATCGAAGAACTATTTGTTGGTTTGTGATTATCTTATTTTCAATTCTTAATCTTTTTTATTTCTATCCTGATTTTAAAAATTCAATGTATGAAACCTTAACTTGAGTGAAAATTGCACACTTAATAAAAATATTTATGTTAGATTTTGATTAATCAAAACATATAAATTGATAAAAAACTAAATATTGATTGTGAATTTAATAAAAATAATTAGTTTTAGCTTACCGAAGAAATATATTTACTTATTTATTTCTTGATAATATTGGAAAATATTAGATTAGCAGAGATTGTAATGTGGATTATTTTCAGCATTTTATTTTTAAAATTAAAACAAAATATTTTCATAACTAAAATATTGTGGTTTTAAGAGATTCGGTATTTTAAGCATAGATTGTTTTGTTTTAAAGTTTAACGAAGTTTTATAAAACACTTTTTCAACTAAGTCTTTTACTTTATTTTGCATAACTATGCATAGTTACATAGCGTGCTTAAATATGATATTGCTTATTATTTATAGTATGTATGATATTACTTTTTACTTAGATAGCGTGCTTAAGATTGATATTATTTATTATTTACATTATATATGATCGATCTTTTAACTTATATTTGCGTTCCTAAAATTGATATTACAACGAGATATATTCTGTTGTATAGTAATCTTTTTTTACAGTAAATGTTACATTCTATTTTTTAATTTAATGTATTAATACGATATTTTTTATTATTAACTTAGAGTAATGAACGTGATCGGTAACATAGAATGCATATTTTAGTTCAATATATATATATAATTTTTCTTTATTTAAAACAGTTAGTGTCTCTGACCTGTAACCGAATAAAACTCTGTAAATTTTTTTAGAAAAAACTTTTAATATAGTTACAATTTTGCTTAATAGCATTTCTAAAAACTTCATTCAATTTCAAAATCAATTTTCATACTTTTTCCTCTAATCCTAAAAAAAGTAATCATATTAAATTCGAAGCATGGTTTTGGAAGAACTAAGTATTAACATGCATTATTCTTGTTATAATGAATGCTGTAAGAAATTACGTATTCATTCATGTTTGTTCCTTTTACATTGATTTAAGGAATCTAGATATTTTTTATTTCATCGAGAAAGCATTAATGTGTAGTGTGCAAAATCGAAAATAACGGACCACTCTGAATAACTTTCAAATCAGATCTTAAAAAAGATGTATTTTTAAATTCGATGGGAGTCAATTTGGGATGGTCAGTTTATTTTTTTACGTACTGATCACTCTTTTTTAACTTTAAGTAACTTATCTGAACTTAAACTTAGAGTTATGGATTGTTTTCACCAGGGTCTCTTACAAATGCACGCAATAATTAAAGTAAATATTTTTTTAAGCAAAGCAAGAAGCGTTTATAATTTAACTACAAGTAGAATTAAAATTTGACGAAGAAAAAGATTTTATGACATCTTGCACAAGCGGTAATGGTCATAAACCACGCTAATGACTTGAAACAACGTTTTATAGGTAGTCAAATATGCACTGTATAGAACTATATACTCAAATTTCAAATAAATTTGAAACATAAAAATATATATATATTTTAAATTTTAAAAATCTTTGATTCCTTGAATTTTATAAATAAATTTTTTTTATTTCGACTGAAAATTATAAAATATTTACTTATACTTATATACTGGTATGAATTTAGGCAACATGTTATACTCAAACCTACCAAGTTTAATAATAATATTTTTATTAGAATAAGTCGAGAAATATTGCGCACAAAAATAAAAAATTTGAATTTGAAAAAGTTGCTTTAAAGATAAAACTATAGAAAACTTTGCACTTGATGTTGGGACTTTAAATGACATATTTTAATTTGAAGACGATTCCACGGATGGTTTTGAAGACTTTTTCTGTTTTCCGTGAGTGTATTTCAGCATATTTGCTGTTAAATTTTTAAGTTTTTTCAGTATTATTTTATATTTAGGATCAAATTTTTTAGAATGAAACAAGTCATAACATTTATTTTGCTCATAAAATGGAAAATTTCGTAAGTAAGAAACTTTAAGACAAATTAAACGGACAAAATTTCTAATCTTTACGTATTTAAGTTACAATATGCATTTTCTTAATTTAGTAATAAATAAAAAAGTTGGCTGATATAAAGTTGGCTCAAATATATGACTGTTATTTCAAACATGCGATATGCCCAGAGATACAAAAGGTGCTGCTCTATTTGGATAGTCTGGAAGTTCTAATTTAATTGGCTCGCAAATTTCTGCTAGTATTGAAACATATTATAGCAAAAAAATCATATGTGTATTTAAATTTCATATTTAGATTATCAATATGACTACAGTTGCCGAAGTAAAAAAAAAATTATATGAGACAAATATTAGACTATATAATCACTGTCGTTTCTTCTTAAATATTTCAAGAGTTAATATATATATATATATATGTATATAAATACAAGAAAACACGATGAACGTTAAGAAAAACAATAAGTTTCATTTATTGCGCATAAGCTGCAAGTAAACAGAACTCATTAGATAAGTTCAAAATGAAGATAAAACAAAGAAAAATTATAGACATAAGGAAAAGGGGGGAAATAATAAGCAAAAAAGTAACAAACAGTTTAAGAAGAAAAAAAAGATGAAATTTTATTTAAAAAAACCGGGAATGAAAAGATATAATCTTTTCATCAGCCCACACGATTATATCCGCAAAAAAGAGTGCTTTCTGATATTGTATCAATATAACCAAAGCAAAATATATGAATACAGTGTGAGGAGCTCTCAAAAATTATCTACTAAAAATTTCTTTATTAATTTATACAATTTTTTCATGTGCAAATCCATTTCGGGCAAATCTATGGGTAAAATTATTTACTAAAAATTTATTTATTAATTTATACAATTTTTCCATGTGCAAATCCATTTCGGGCAAATCCGTGTTAAAATTATCTATTAAATTTCTTTTTCTTTGTTAATTTATAAAATTTTTCCATGTGCAAATCCATTTCGGGCAAATCCGTGGCTAAAATTATCAACTAAAATTTTCTTCCTTTGTTAATTTTTCCATGTGCAAATCCATTTCGGGCAAATCCGTGTTAAAATTATCTATTAAATTTCTTTTTCTTTGATAATTTATAAAATTTTTCCATGTGCAAATCCATTTCGGGCAAATCCGTGGCTAAAATTATTTGCAAAGCAGGCAATTTATGTTTCTCTTTTCCATTTTATATTTTTTCTTAAATAAAACATCTATTTTCTAAAACTATTTATGGTCAACTTTTTTAAATTATCCAGCATAATATTACCTTGCGCACATCCATTTCGGGTTCATCCTTGTAGCTAACAAATCAATACACAGAATAACAAATCACTTCAGCAGTGCAGTAAGAACGGCACTTTAAAACCCTCTAGTAACACTCAATTTGCGCTTTTGTTTTCATAATTTGTAATTTGGCAATCTTGTTGCGAAAATATTTTTAAATCATTCTTGAAAAATTTTCCATCCATGTAAGTACATCTGATTTCGCTACTCGCTTTATAGTCTTATGTTTTATACTGTTTTTTTTTTCTTTATATTTACTTATA
>NC_092207.1:67299003-67495351 GCF_043381705.1 Parasteatoda tepidariorum
TTTTCCATGTGCAAATCCATTTCGGGCAAATCCGTGGTTAAAATTATCTGCTAAAATTTTTTCTTTGTTAATTTTTCCATGTGCAAATCCATTTCGGGCAAATCCGTGTTAAAATTATCTATTAAATTTCTTTTTCTTTGATAATTTATAAAATTTTTCCATGTGCAAATCCATTTCGGGCAAATCCGTGGCTAAAATTATTTGCAAAGCAGGCAATTTATGTTTCTCTTTTCCATTTTATATTTTTTCTTAAATAAAACATCTATTTTCTAAAACTATTTATGGTCAACTTTTTTAAATTATCCAGATTAACATTACCTTGCGCACATCCATTTCGGGTTCATCCTGGTAACTAACAAATCAATACACAGAATAACAAATCACTTCAGCAGTGCAGTAAGAACGGCACCTCTAGTTACACTTAATTTGCGCTTTTGTTTTCATAATTTGTAATTTGGCAATCTTGTTGCGAAAAAATTTTTAAATCATTCTTGAAAAATTTTCCATCCTTGTAAGTACATCTGATTTCGCTACTCGCTTTATAGTCTTATGTTTTATACTGTTTTTTTTTTCTTTTTCTTTTATTTTATTTTCTGTTTTTACATGTCATTTTTATTTATTGTGTTCTATCTTATTTGTTGTAATTTTTGTAAAACATTTTTTGAGTGCTCCTCACACTATTGTATAAATATATTCTGCTTTGGCTATATTGATACAATACCAGAAAGCACTCTCTTTTGCGGATATAATCGTGTGGGCTGATGAAAAGATTATATCTTTTTTTCCCGGTTTTTTTAAATAAAATTTCATCCCTTTTTTTTTTTGAATTGTTTGTTATTTTTTTACTTATTATTTTCCCCCCTTTTCCATATGTCTATAATTTTTCTTTGTTTTATCTTCATTTTGAACTTATATATATATACATCATAGTCGATCATCGAGCTAGAAACACATTAAATTTTACCATATTGTGATAGATTTGTGCATACTTTTATTCTCAGTACATGATTTAACTTCATAAACTTTGGGCAATATTGCTTCATCAAACTTAGGTATTTTACCGTTGACAGTTAGTCATTTCACGAATGATTCTAATGTAGGGTTTTCGCTATATATTTTTCACTTTATATGAACAAAATTATATGATGGTAAATAAAACTTAGTTATACTTTTTTAAGCACTTCTATCTTAAATACGCAGTACTTTTGTTTTTAAAGAAAGTAACAAGTATATAAATTAATTGGTTTAGAGCAATCAAAAATTTTAGTTTAAAATAAAATTAATGAATTGAAAATTGAAAAAGATTTATTTGGAATTTGGTAATCTCATATTCACATAATTTATTTGCTAAAAAATTACATTCCAAATTTGATTTTTTATATTTTTATAATTTTATAACCGTCGTTGAACAGCCAACCTTATTATTGGGCTTACGACTACTGATGTTCAACTCCGTAGCTTTGTAATTTCGAACCCAATCCAGACGACAAGGGAACTCCTGCATAAAGTATTGGGGAAGAGGGAGAAATTTGCCTTCATGAAGGAGTTTCTAACTTGATTATTCTAACTGACATAACTGAACTAAACATAACATAAAAAATTAGTTTTGGTCTGCAAATGATATCGCCTCCAAAACCACACGATTTTTTCGCCATCATTTTTTTGATACTTTTTGATTAGCCATCGATTCGATTTGATTTTGATACTTTTCGATTATGAGCGAAAAATAAATAAATAGAAAAATAGTTAGCGGAGGTCCAAATTATTTGGTTACTTTTCTCTTGCACCTGGCTCAGGTGTAAGTGAAAAGTAACCAAATAATTTAGATCTCCATGAACTATTTTTTTATCAATTTATTTTTTATTTCATTGATTTTTCAAACGCGTGAAAATAAAATTTAAAAAAAAAATTAAATAAAAATGAATAAATATAGTAAAAAAAAAATTTTTTTTTTAAATAGTTGAATTTCTTTGACCAAAAGTACCAAACCAAACTAACGAAAAAATACCAAACTAACCAAAAAGTAGTTTTTTTTATTTGGTGACAGAATTTAATATCAAATTCGATTCATTGAAAACATCCCGAAAATTTGTTTATTATCATAAATATGGTTCCAATGAAATGATCCCAGAATTAAAATGATACTTTTTAGTTAGCTGGGTGCAAACAAAAAGTCGACTCAAAATGCAGACTTTCACGAACTTTTTTTTTATTTATTTTCCTTTTTTATATAATTCTTAAACACTTAAAAGTTAAATTTAATAAAATGAAAAAAATTAAAAAGAAAATTTGAATTAATTTTTGCACAGCTATTCGAAAAGTGCCAGGAAAATTCATACTTAATCACTTAATTTGGCGATCATTACTCCACAAACATACTTTCACTTCATCACAGACTTTTTAATTTAAGATTTATCATACCATTACAAATGATCTGCATTGGTTCCTACAACACCACCAACAGCTTTCATCATAAGACTTTTGTTTATAGTACCTGATTATAAACTTCATTCTCTTCAAAAGTAAATAAATAGGAAGTAACAGTCGACGTGTTTCAAGCGTTTAAAAACATGTGCCTGTTTTCAAGACTTGCCAGACTTGAAAAAAGAAACAATAGTGATTTACAATATGAAAATGGATAAAAGGGGAAAAACGGAACAAGAAAAACTGAGAGCATAAAGGCGGACAGAGCATACTGCGGAGAGGGGCAAATCAAGAACCCCCTCGTCTGCTGTGTATTTTTTTTTTCTTGTCCTGTTTTTCTTTTATTTTCTCTCTCGGCTACAGTGGTTTTTCTAGTTTTGTTCACTCTTTTCCCATTTTTCGTTGGCAATAGTTCAAATAACTGTTGCTTCTTCTCATCCAAGTCTGGCAAGTCTTGAAAATGGGTTACTGTTTTTGAGAGCTTGAAACATGTCTACTGTTATTTACTATTTATATATTTTTGAAGCGAATGAAATTTTTAATCATGTAATATCTTGCCGTTTTAATTTCGTATGATTATTTATTTAACTTTCATTTATAGTTAAATAAATAATAGCAAGTTAATAGTTAAATAAATACTGCAACATACTAGAAAGTATAACAAAGAGGAATGTTAGTAGTATATATTGGCACTTGAAAGATATCATTGAATAAAGCGCTTTCATGTATCAATTTCTCGACCAAAGATTTAAAGTTTTGGAACAGATTTTAAGTTCTAGTTAACTATTTTAAAGCACTTAGAGTAAAACTATATTGTTCGATAAGAAAATCACTAATTCAACTTGGAATGCCGCCACGGGCAAATGAATTTGGAGACTGTAAATTGATTTCTCGAAATTACAAATTCAATCGATAGACAATTAAGTTTTAAATTAAAAGTGTTTTAATTAAAACACTCTGAGTTTAATTTTGAATGAACAATCCTAATATTGAAGTTTTGAGAATCATAATAAGGAAGAAGAAAAACAAAACTTATTTTACTTAGTATTTATTTGCAAAAGGAAATCGTGTATAATTTTATTTGTAGTTGCAGTTGTAGGACATGTATTCTATATTAAATAAGTTAACAAAACATTTTTAAATAAATAGTAACTTTGCCAACAGCTAAAAATATTTTATCACAAAATTAGATTAAACAATGAGTTTTTCTTAAAACTCATGTTCTCAATTTTTAAATTAAGTTATTTTGAGCTTTTTATCATTTTTTATTGTAAGCACAAAAGCATTAATTACATTTCACAGTTTACAAATCCATGCACTAAACACTTTAGATTATTTCTTCAAAATTCATGATAAAATCATGGATTTATTTTTATTCAGTTATCAGTTTAACTGTTAAAAATCTTTCAACAAATTAAATGAATATCGTTATAATTATGCCAAGTAAATGCAACGATATTTCATCTTTTGACCCTGTGTATTTGGAAGTAATAGTTCACCTTTTACCATTTGCATTGCCTAATTATGATATGTATATATGTATATATGTATATATGTATATATATGGCTCAATGAAAATTATATCATTAACTTTGAATTATCCTGTGTAATATTATAACTTTGCACCTGTCCATTTCCGGGTAATTCCAAGGTAACTAACAAATCAAACTCTCCTCTGTACTTCCCATAAAATTAACCCAATATCCTCTATTTATGCTTCAATTTTCATATTTTCTAATCTGGTAAACTTGTTGCAAAAATAATTTTTTATCATTTCTGAAAGATGCGGTTAAGTGTAGGTACATTAATTTGCTACTTTCTTTATTTATTAAGTTTTGTGTTTTAAATTGAATTTTATTACAATTTCATTTTCTATTTTTTTGCTTGATATGTTTCATTTCGCAATTTTTACTCAATTTGATCTATTTTCGTTTCAATTTTTTTGGTACAACTCACACTATTGTTATTGATAAAATTTTGCTTTCGCTATCGTTATACATTATTGGAAAGCACTCTTTATTGCGGAAATAATCGTGTGAGCTTATGTCAAAATTATTTTTAACGCTTAATATTTGTATATNACATATAAATCTTAATCTGTTCACAGGGAGCATATAAATATGTAATATTGCAGCCTTCAATTAAAGTTATACTTTTTTTTAAAAATTTTATATTTATCTTTTTTTATTCTATTCAGAATTATTATTTTTTTTGATCTCTTTACTTTTCTTTAGAGTTCATTCAAAGAATACATTCCTCTATTTTTATTTTAAAAAACCATCTAGATTTAAAGAAAATAATGCTGTTAGAACTTTTTATAAATAAATTATTAAACAATGGCACTACTGAGAAGGAAAAAATAATCATTGTTTAATTAAAAGGAAGATTATTTAGATATCAAACCATTTGGGCGCTTCATGCAAAGTGAAGCAAACAGCAAAGCAATAATTAATCGTAATGAAAAAATTGCAGATAGAGTTAATAGAAAACTTCTAAGGCTGCTTACCAATTTAGCTGTCCTTAGTTTTAGAAAACATCTAAACTGTAAGGGATTTTCTATGTATGTACATCAGCGAAAATTGTAAATAAAACGTGATTGTCACTGTTGCAATACTTCTCTCAAAAATATTTATAAATGCAAAAATAAAATTAATTAAATTAAGTATAATTAATAAGTTAAGTATATTAGTAAGTTATATTTGAAAATATCTAATGCTGAGGTATTTCTTATAAGCTAAATGATAAAAACTTTACTCAAGCTATGATAGTCATTGATACATTGCTTCTCTCAAAAATAAGCTATAAATGAGTTATTGTAAAAATCTAAACTGTAAGAAATCTTGCAAAGATCAATCTTAAAAAGTGCATATCCGTCGTGATATTTATTTTTACGCTGCTTCTCTCATAAACAAGTTCTAAATGAATATTAATAAGCTATAAATGTTTATAAGTGCAATTGTTCACATTCGCCTGATGGAAAATATGTGTTGACGATGCGTTTGTCTTAGTGGACAGTGATTCTGATACTCAAGAGCTACTTTTTGTACTCAACTCATGTTGATCCTAACATTCATATTGCTTTCGACACGAAAAGTAATTTTATTCCATCTTTTATGGATGCTCTTGTAATCATTTACTCCCTAATCATTTTTCCCTCTCTGTTTATCGCAAACATTTTTCGGTGTTTTTGCTCTCTCTTGTTAATTCTAAGGACACAAATTATCAGAAAATGTCTGCATTTCCTACTTTTATTTTCCATGCTCTTAACATTTGCTCTAATTCTTTCTTTAAAATTCCGAACTTTACTTCCTCCGCTAACTTGCTACTATTCATAGATTTAATCTTTCTATAGTTAATTCATCACTTGCTAAATTTACTAGATTTAAGCGTTCCTCTTCTTCGAATCCTTGAAGAGAACTTGTTAAGTTGCCGTTTTATTCTACCATTTGTTATAAAATATTACTGTCTTCCACAGTTTTGCTTTTAAATTCATTTTACGGCCTATAAACAAAATAAAATTTAAGTCTCTTTAAGATCCTATTAGCTTTGATGATCGATGGGGCATTTACAACATTCCTTGTCAGTACGACCTTGGCTACCGCAGGCAAACTAAATGCACTTTAACATTGAGATATAAGGAACATGATAGATATCTCTGTTTTAGAAAATTTGAGAGATCTTCAGCTGCATGACATTGGTGGAATATGAGGCATAAACTCACTTTCGTCAATGCAATGAATGAATGAAGTGAATGAAGTTTTTAAAAAATGAAGTGATTATGAAGTGAATGAAGTTTTTAAAAAAAAGTTATAAATCGGTTATTCATAAAACTATTTTGTTATCGTTTCGTGATAAATAACAATCTAACAGAAACAAAAAATATAAACTTTTCAAAACTTTTACGAAGAAAATTCACCAATTTCTATTACTTTAAAAATGTCATAATACAAAGAGTGATTTTTATCCTCAGACGAGGGGTAAGGAAATATAAGAATAATTCTTTTAGTTATAAACTGAGTACAAAGAAGAACGTTGCTTTTAAGTACCACAAGGTGACAATGTATTTCAAAAACTGGTTTTATTTCAGTTTATTTTCTCAAATATAAATTAAAGTTTTAGCACTTTTGCACTGAGAAAATAGTTCAAAATCTACTAAACAGTTACAAGCATCATGAAAGTTTTAAATTATCAACGAAAGAATTTTTTTTTTCTTGAAATAATGATATTTCTATCTAGGTTCTTTATTTGATATTATCGAATTGCCTCTTATCCGAAGACTTATAATTTCTTGCAAAAGTTTTCTTTAGGCGGTAAAACACAGTAGAAGCGTATAAAAAGGAATGATATATTAATAAATTTTGCTGCAATTGTTTTAAGCTTAATTTAATACATTTTTTTGGGTTATAGTACAATACGCAAAATAAAAAACGAACCCGCTTGAATAACTTTTTACCTAATGATCGGACTTTTACGCTCTAACACGCAAGGGTTTGAGTGTTTAACCCTTGAGGTTTAAAGGTTTAAGGGGTGACCTCAAATATGCTCAATAATTCGTGCAGATTATTATTTAAGATACTAAATCAGACACAAAAACGTACTTTCTCTGGATAAAAATACCTTTTATTAAAGGGTTTGAATTTTTACACCCAAAATATAGAGTGTAGCCTCAATTTGGAAAATATGGTCCCCATAGTTTGGTCAGGAGAGTGTGTCAATATTTGGACAATGCTTGGTAAATTACTTTTAAAGTTTTGTGATCAATAATCAATAAGTATAATTGGTTTTTGAAAAACTATGCTTCTGGGAATAACCGAAATTGGTGGTTGTTGACCTTCACCGGTGATTGTTTACAATCTCATTGTGGCTTTGGTTAAATGTCCGAAATATATACTAGGTCTAGTTAAGTGCCACTGCCCCGTATACCCTACACTGATGTTTTTAAGGTCCAATGCCACTTCCAGGTATACATTTGCCTGGTATAGCATACACTGATTTTTTTTTAAATTTCAGTGCCCTTGCCCGATTTTTATTTGCCCGGTACTTCGAACACTGTTGTTTCTCATAATCTATCCTTAGCCGGTATTAAAACATCAAATAAATGAAATAATATCAACGATTAAATTACTATCAAATCGGATATAACTAATATTTCGAACATTCACTAAAGCGACTATGTGATTGATGACATTCACCGGTGAAAGTCGGCATTCTCTTGATTTAGGTCATTCGCGGTAATAACTATAATGCATCAATATCTTGTTTGGAAGATGCTTCTCCATCATTTTTCAGCAGTCTCAAGAGCTAGTCCAGCCCCTCTTCTTGTCAACCTACGCTCGTGTGAAGCCTCATATGTTTTCAAGAAGGAAACTGAAATTCTGCGGTCATCTTAATCTTAAGCATATTCTTTTTCTGCTAATCCTACGCTTATATTTATATGTTCGAAAATTTTCAACAACCCTTTAGAATCTTCACTAAAAATTAATACAGCTAAGTAATGTGAAATTTCAACTATTTATATTATAAGTACCATTATTTTGTTTCTTACATAATTTAAACAAATTATTCTAATTAATCAGTTTAAAGGACAGTTCTTGATAGAAATGTTTTGATAGGAAATAGTAAATCTATTGATCAACAGAGTATACAAGCTCACTTGTCCATGCATGTCTCAGGCGTCATGTGTCAAGCCCTGCATTTGACATATTATGCTGTAACTTCTACAGTTGTACCTAAATCATTTCAATATTTCAGTTCAATAACTTAAAACGAATAATCAATCGAAAGATATACTTCCCATTAGCAAAATGGGTGTTGTTTTGGGTTTGATGGCGTGCGCATCTTACTTGGACGTCATCACACTTTTCAGCTGTGTTCAAGAGTAATAGTAAACAGTGCGCATGCGTCGTCATTGCATGCGTTGCTATGGCGATCGCTGCTATTTCATATTTTTTTGGAATTCCTTTTTATTTTTATTTTCACCAGCAGTCTCTCTTAATCTCTTTCCATAATAATAATTTAAAGTATTTTTATATTCTTTTCATTATTAACTTATAATTAATGTCATGTCGTTGATTTTAATATAAATATGAATACTTAAGAAGGAAAAATATTTTGTGACGCCTTGAAACACGTATATAGCCAGGATTTGAAAACCAATCTGACGGCAAGCATCAATTGAGATAGTTTTTGCAACCCATGTTTTGAAATGGTGGGGCTTTCATAGGAGTCAGACCAGAAAAAAAAGCATTTGACCAATTGGTAACCAGTGATCGTAATTAAGCGATCACAATTTCTTTATTTTTAATTTATTTTACTTTTATTAAAGCTTTAACTGTAGTTTGATTTAATTCTGCATAAGTTATGAAGTAAATGATAACACATTAAAATATGCTTAGGACCAAATTTAAAACTGTTGTAATAGTTATATCGACGATCATTAAGGAAACATTTTCTAATTCGTTTAGTATTTCTTCCACCAACTTTATTGTTTAAAAAGTACAATTTTATCAGTGAAAGTGCCTTTTTACGTCAATATAAACATGTTTCAATTATTTTGTCATAAAATATGTTTATATTTTATTATAAATTGTACTGTGTGCCCAAAATGAAGCGGACCACCCTGAATAACTTTTGATTTTTTGATCGGAATTTTACATTCTAGGACTCCTTAATTATTCGAGGGGATAACCCCAGATATGCTAATTAATTAGTGGAGATGATATTTTAAGTTGCGAAATCAGACACAAAAACGTACTTTACCTGAATAAACGTGCCTGTTTTTCAACTCATTCAGATTTCTAACCCCCAAGTTATAGGGGGTAGCTGCACTCTGGAAAATATGGTTGCAATAGTTTAGGAAGGAGAGCTTGTCAAAGTTTGAACTCCTTAACTTCAATTTTACTTAATGCATATTTCTCCATACTTAGAGAAATTTGTAAGAAAAATGAATAATTTTTCCATTCAATAAATTCGTTTATGCAAAGATAAATTCATCCAAAAAATATATTTTACTAAATATTTATTTTTTATTAAATAATAGTCAAATAAATTTTGAATCGTAAGGTATACAAATCTTTACATCATTTTAAAGTACGTAATTTTACACAGCAAAACATTAAAGAGTTCCAACTTTGGGTCGCTCTCTTAACCACACTATGGGGACCATATTTCTCAGATTGCGGCTACCCCTATAATTTGGGGTCAAAAATTCGAATCCATTTTTAAATAAAAGGTATGTTTCTGCAGAAAAAGTTTTTTTGTGTCTGATTTCATAACTCAAAATAACGTGTGCATTAATTTTTAAGATTTTTTGAGGTCACCCCTTGAAATCATTAAAAATGTGTCCTACATAGTGAATATCCAATCATTAAGTCAAAAGTTATTCATCTTGGTTCACTTTTGGCACACTGTAGATTCAGATTATAGGGTAAACCAACCAGTGAAGGAACATTTCATATATATTGATTAAAAATAAGAATTTGAAAGTTTTTATTTAGATTGATTGGTAACAATAGCTTACTACGAAGCAATAGGTAGTCAGCAATGTTTTGGATTACCTGGTCAAATAGACTTCTCTGGAAAAATTCTTGAATTTGTTATTATCTCTGCAACACCTTGTTTCCTTGAAAAAATTATAAGGTGAGTGTTTGTATTTATATGTTTGAAGTGGAATTAATTGCATTTAATAATTTTATTTTTCTCACTGTGAAAAGGAGAATTCAAAATATAGTTATTGAAGTTACGTTTTATTTTTTTTAAGCATCATAGCATAATAAAGTACTGAGATTATTTTGTAATTTATTCACTGGATCACCAAACGATGAAAAACCAATGAAGGAACAAGTGTTCCTTTACTGGGTTTTTTTCTAAGTTAATGAAAATAAAAGATAAACTTAAATTTTCTAGTACGTTTAGTGATGTTCCGCATCAAAAGTATTTTAAAAATACGAAGAACAACTTCTAACCAGTGAGGGAACAGGCATGTTCCTTTACTGGGCATAGATTTCCCAGTGAATGAACAGTATGTGCTAATATGTTGACACTTTAATTTTCAATTTATGATTACAAGAAAAGTTAACATTTTCCAAGTATTTATATGTATTAATTATTAAATTAAGTATTAATTTCAAGAATAGGCTTGTTTTTAAATATTTGTATGGCTTATAAATTCATAAAGAGCATTAAGAAATAACCAAAATTAAGTGTTCCTTTACTGGCTGTTCATTCACTGGTAAGAGCTGTTCCTTCACTCGGTCTTCTTACTACTTGTTATTTGAACCTCCGAAACTTTAAAAGAATATTATGTAAGTTCTCTACAATTTTTTTACATAATTTGCAATTAGTAACAAATATGTTGACACTGTCATTTAACTAAAATTACGAATTTTGAAATTAATATGATCTTTTAAAAGGCAAGCGAAGCTTAATTGTTCCATCACTGGTTAGTTTACCCTATTCGAACTATTTTAATATAGGTTTGAAGCACATATACGAGTTCAGACTACTTTTTGAGCATGATTTCCAAATTTATCCTACAAATAAATTATTATTTATCCATTAACCGTGCAACAATTGTGATAAAAAATAGTTTGGTAAGTAATTAACATGAAGTAAAATGTCTCTTATTTAAACTGCAGATGCTTATCTCATTAGAATTACTCCATCGGGTACTATGAAATGTAGATGTGGCTGATGCAATCTTATATTATCTTTAATTGATTTTGGAATTGCATATTGTGCTTTGATATTTCGAAGCATTCCATAAACACTAAAAATTGTCTCGGCGAACTAATGAGCTGCATAGTTAGACTATTCAGCTAATTTCTTACAGCTATACTTAGTGTTAATTATTCCTAATTTTTCGTTACAAGACAAATAATGATACAAACAATAATATATTTCGAAATTAGTTTTATCACTAATTAGTTTACTGTTATTCTTTTACGAATTTATTGCACTACTTTCGGAGATTAAAACCTTTTTCCACATAATTAAATTTGAACATTAGTCAATACATGGAGGAAAAGGGTACGCGTAGTTCAATCATTCCTAACATCTTCCGACTCATCCCCAAGATGACTGATGGAAGAAATAGTAGGATGGGGAGAATCACTCTCAAGGTCATTCCCAATATTTACGTTTGACCTTCAAAAGTTGGATTTCGGCCACGAACGTTGGGATGAATCGAAACTGTTCCCTAATGACGCCCGTTTTCAAAAGATTTCCCAGACCCCCTTTTTATTTCCCTCCCTGGTGAAAAATTCCTCTTCCACATCTTCTAAATGGATTCCCCGTCGACTTTGTAAGATCGTTTTATCACTACCCTGCACCTCAATATATGTGTGATAAAAAATATTGATGCCTTCTTTAAGCTTTATTTAATTGGTTTGTTAAAAGTTTATTGTTTGCAAAGTCAAATGTTCCTTTTGACATCGGTAATCGACTTTAGAATGAATTTTACATGTTTTTTTTTAATTATTATTTATTATTTTTTTAATCTGTCTTAAGTAATTTAATACTTAAGTTTTTATCAATAATATATTAAATGAACGAGTTTCATAATTCATCTGGACAATTTACTTGGATTTTTTTTTGATTCGTTGTCACTAGCTTCAACAATTTTTCTTATTAATTTTCACTTTATAAATTAATCAAGAAAATTTCTATTCTTCATTGAATTATTTTACTAGTTCTAGAAGAAAAATATTTTAATTCTATTTGACTGGTTATTTTTTAGATAGTTACAGATGGTTTTTAAAAAAAAATTAATTTGTAACTTTTAGGAAAATTTACTCAATTTTAATTTCATTTTACTGTTTCTCAAGCTGTTTATAGTTTTATTAAATTTTATTAATTCTGGTTGTAAATACCAATTCATTGAATACCATGGTAGTAATTGTATGCAAAATATTATTTATTTTAAATTATATTTAACTAATCATAGTTATAATATAATAATTAATCTGTAGTTACTTAATTCCTCAAACATTTATTTCACTAGTCTAACAATGAAATTATTTTTAAAGGAGCATGCCGTTTTTATTGCGTATAAAGGCTATACATATTTTATAATGGGAATATTTAAAAATAAAAATATCCGTTTCTGAATATATTTTTCAGCAATTATTGTTTCAAATTAAAGATGAAGATTCCTTTGACAATAATCTGGAAACCGTTTACTTCATGGCATTATGAAATTAAAGAATTGTAATAGAGGAATATGAAATAAATTTTTTATTGTTTCTGTAATTATTTCTAGATGTAATTATTATTTTTTTTACCAATCGACATATTTCTATTCCAACATTTTTTGAAATATTCTGAACTGGAAAAAAGTTTATTGTCCAAAAAAATTTGATTCGAATAAATCGTTATTCAGATTAAGAGAAAATGTATCTTGTTCTGGAGAAAAACGAAAGCAAAAANAAAAAAAAAAAAAAACACTTACTGCTGCCATTTTCCAAAATGTAGTTTTTAATGTTTTTAATAAAAATATTGCAAACTTTCACTATTACTCAGAAGTTGGGCAAAAGTTAGAGCCGGAGAAATTTTTATTTGACTCCAGATAGAAAATTTGCATTTGAGAAAGAATTTTGCTTTAATAATTTGATTAAAATGATGTTCATCATAGACACTAAATATTTTCCGTGAAATTGTTCATCAACTTTGTAAATTTCTTTACTAAGCTTATTGAAACTATTCCCTATATATACTGAGTTAAAAAATTTGGTCAAAACTAAAATAATATGGTAAAATTTGCAGTGTTTCTGATTCAATGAGAACACAGTTATTTTCATCGAAGCGCTTTGGTAACGATTTTGGCAAAATTAACACTATAGTTTGGTTTAGCTATATGATTTTTATGCTATGCTTTAAAGTATCATGAAAAAATTAACAAATTTATGCACAATTACCAAATTTTATCGTATATTAAAAAACAATATTTTATTGTTAAATTTATCATTATTATGACTAAAGCACTTCGATAAAAATTACCGAGCTTTTTGGTCTTCTCATAGAGCTAGAAACACAGTAAATTTTACCATATTCTGGTTATTTTCACCTCATCTTTTTCTCAGTGCAAAAAATCCAAACAACCGTTTATCAATGTTTTCCAGATTTTCAATTATAATCTTATTCTATTTTTTTTTACTTAAAATTATTCATTTAAAAGATTCTCTGTATGATGAAGCGTGATTTTATTTTCCAATTAGACCGACAATTTTTCTTTATTTATGTTTCCTTTCAGTATTTTGTGAATACTTAAGAAAATATAAAGCCATAACCTTCAGATAAATTTCTAATTCTAAAACTTCTCGTAAATTTATAGACAGTAATTCAACGAATAAAGCATTTAAAAAAAGTTTTAAGTTCACTTAAGATTTTATAACCCTTCTCCGAGTCATTTTGTTAACCGAAGGTATCAAAAAACTTCGAGCGGCGATATTCGTCCTTTGTTTGCTTAGACCCTTGCGATAATGTTCAAAATGAATGAATCCCCTATCGTCAATTTTGCCATGTTTCAATTAATTTCTTAATTGCTCATAGCGATCGTAATTCTACCTATTTTCCTTTAGAAAATTCTTTTTTTTCCATTTTTTCTTCAACTTAATAATAAGCCAATGAATTTTGAGAAAATATTTACTTCCAGTATTTGTATAACCATATTATTTTCTGCGTCGCTAATTTCACTTTACAACTCTCACTAGCTACCTAACTTTTTCATGTATTTTGCTTTAACTTTTTATTACGAAGGATTATGCTGTCAAAGATTGGTTGTATTTGAAGATGTTAGGAAGGAAAACTGCACGAATAAATTTCTAAATGAAATATTTTTAGACTAAAAATAATCTTAATAACCGGTTAAGAAAAACAGATTTAAGCATCAACGTCAAAAGGTCATTCGATAGCTTATAGAATGTCACGAGGATAGAATTGTAATATTATTTTGTTACATCAAATTTGGAATTTTTTTATTTGAAAAAACAGGATATCCTAAAGGCATAACTATACTATTTTAAGATTATAAAGATTGCATCTTATGTTGAATTGTTTGTGTAAAACAAATAGTTATTTCGATATTCTTCATATGCGTAATTCAATCCAAATAATCTTAGACTATGCTACACTGTTAAAAATTCTGAACCAAGTTACACCAAATATTGGTATTCAATACTGATGTGCTCAATTTTACCCTATTTTGGTATTTTCATTAGCTCTAAATATTAGTAATATTTTTTTTTCTTTTATAAAAGCAGAGGAAGGTTGCACTATCATCAGATATTCTTAAAGCACTCTAATGTAAGCCGAAGTCGCTATTTACCGTAGCAAATCTATTGATCGTAAGTAGGTTATTTTATGACATACTTCTAATCTTTTTATAAAACTCATCAAATTTAAAAATGCAACATCAAAGAAACGAACTTTATTTCTTGCAAATAAGACTATATGTATTACTACTACATACTTGAAGCAATATGCATTAGTCCCCTAGCAGCAATTTTACCTTGGATACAGCCGGGTTCAAAATTGGCTCGATATAGAGGTCCTATGAAAACATGCACCAAGAGACCAACATTGGGATGTCAGGATTTTTTAATATTGGTCCTAGAATTGCCTATATAGGCCTGCATTGGCCAATATGCACCAAAGAGTCACTACATTATGACCACCCTGCTAATAACATGTGGGATCACCTTCAGCCCTCAAAACTGCTAGCACCCGCCGTGGCATTGATTCCACAAGGTGCTGATAGGCAGTCTGAGGTATCTGGTACCAAGCGCTCACCAACTGGTCCTGCAATTCCCTCACATTGCGAGGGGGTAGCTTGGCAGCAAGAATTTGGTTTTCCAAGCAGGACCACAAATGCCCTATTGGATTAGGGTCAGGTGAATTTGGGGGCCAAGACATGACTTGAAAGTTACTGGAATGTTCCTCGACGATTCAACCCTTATGACATGGTGCATTATCATGTTNTATGACATGGTGCATTATCCTGTTGGTAAACACCATCCCCCGCAGGAAAAACTATTGCCATGAATGGGTGAACGTGGTCTGCAACTATGTTCAAGTAGCTTACAGACGTTAGGGATTGTTTTATGAGGATTATGGGTCCTAATGTGCCCCATGAAAACATTGTTCCTGGGCGAGAAATCATGAAAACCTGGGCGAGCCCATTGTTATAAATGGAGGGTGGTCATAATGTCTGTTCGGTGTAGAACGTACATCGGCTAAATAACAGATACAAAATGGATACAGATTCACATATCAGGTGGATCTGATAGTTCTATAGAGAACCGATATTGGTTGTAAAGTGGTGGAAGGATCGGGTGAATCGGAAAATTCTATATAGGGCCAATATCAGAAAAACAAAGGCCCTTTGAATCCTTACTGAGCCAAGATTCATGAATATTGGCACAATGAGGACGCAAGTTATTTTGCTGGTAGGATAGTTCCCTTATACACCGAGAACAAGTTCTACATGAAGTTGTAAACAAATATTGCTCAGTTTACAGTGACCGTCAAAATTTTGCGTCTTTTACAAACGTCAATGAAGTGAACAGGGTTTAAAGCCCAGCAATCGAAATTCATTATGAATTCTGCACCCGGCTCGTACTGACCCCAGTGCTGATGTAAAGTATCCTCAGAGGTAGACAGCTCATGGGCCAGAGCTTTTTTGCCGTCAGGCTAACCGAAGGAGAATTTCCCGTTTTTTTTCCTCCATGTCAGGCAAATACGAGTTAGTTCCATTAAAAAATCCTCACGAAAGCAAACTTTCCCCAATACCAGAAGTTCTCTCGTCTTCTGGATTGGGTTCAAAAAAACAAGCCGAGGAAATTGAACATTAGTAAGTGTAAACCCAAGATTGGCTCTGCTGTTTAACGATGATTATAAACTGAAAATAACGACCAGTCTTAAGCAGAAAAAATGACCGTGTGTAATCTATTGCGTTCTTACCGTAAAGATATTCAAATGCGGTACCGAATCTACAGATTTAAATTTTTTGAAATAGCATTAATTCATCATAATCCTAGTATCATTTATTATATGTAATTATCCTTGTCAAAATTAAAGAAACATTTCATCATTCCCTTTTTTTTGGAAAAAATGCATAATTTTTTAATTACTTATTTGTCCTAAATAATTTAAAAATTAATTTAAAACTTAACTATGAGATATAATGCAGCGGTAAATGAAATTTTTATCTTGCGAGATAATCCATTGTACATCCTTGATATTTGAACAAAAATATTTGAAAATAAGATGTAACTTTAAGAATGAAAGAAATTCTCTAAAATATCACTTTTTAGAATTCATATTTCATGTTTAAAGGAAGTACTCAGCATGCATAAAAACTAGCCTCAAAACTGTTGAAAATACTTTGGTAAGACAACCTCAAAGAGTAAATTAGTTTTTCAACCTGAAATACTGTAAACTTTCTTGAAAAAATCACAAAAATAAATTACTTCTTTCTTCAAGTCTTAATTCCCTGTGCCTCAAGATTTATAAGTACTTTTAACAACAACAACGAAGAAGGCTATTCTGGAAATAATAACTATTCTGGAAGGTTACATTTCAGTCAGATTTATGATAACAATTATTTTTGTGACTTTCTAAATCTGTTTCGTAAGTGAGACATTTTTAATTCTAGAAAAAAATATATTTCATTTAATTGTTTTAATAAAAAATAATTTTAAACATGAATGCACAGAGTTATATTTAAATAAGTAATATTCCTCTTGGTGTTTTAAAATACTTTCCATGGCATTGTAAAACTTTCCTTCTCAATTTGCTGTAAAAATTGTTGACACCTTGACTGCGTCATTCATTAAATGCACTTTAACCGTAGAATTATATACCGTAATTCTTGCTGCAGTATTTATTTAATTACAGTGATTCAGTGAATTTATTGTAAATACTACTGTAAGAAAGGACGGTATATAAGATTCTTTGTTCCCGTAAAATTTTTCAGTAAGTATGAACTTTTTGCGCACTGTAAGAAATGACTACTCAAATATTGCGAAACTTTCTTCATTTTGCATGAAACCGCTTTCTAGTATATGTTCCGAGCGAAAATTTAAATAACTATTTTTTTTTTAAATTTTATATCAGTCATTGAACAGCTGACCCGATTTTTTGGGTTTACAGTAATAATTTTTGGGTTTACTTACTAAAATTCAACTTGCAATTCGACCTTGCAATTTCGAACCCTATCCAGAAGACAATAGGAAACTCTTGGTTCAAGTATTGGGTGAAATTTACCTTCGTGGAAGGTTTTTTAACTAACATGTATTTGCGTTGCATGGATAAGGAACCTCCCACTGTCAATCTGACGGCTAGGGGACTTTTTTCTTTTTTTTTCTTTTCTTCCAGACGTGAACACGTACCTAGGTTACGGCTAGGGGACTCTAAGCCATGATCTGTCGACCACTGCTAATATAGTGCATCAGCACTGTGGTTGGTACGAGACGGGTGCGGAATTCGTATAGACCAGTCATCGCTGAGATTCGAACTCAGTTCACCTTATGGGAAGGCTAATGATCTATCCCCTTAGCCAACACGGCTTTTAATAAACTATCGTCATTTCTTTAAGGAAACAAATTTTTTCAAAATTAAAGAAACATTTTGTTACTCCATTTTTTTTTCAGNCTCAGTGGACCTTATGGGAAGGCTAATGATCTATCCCCTTAGCCAACACGGCTTTTAATAAACTATCGTCATTTCTTTAAGGAAACAAATTTTGTCAAAATTAAAGAAAAATTTTGTTACTCCATTTTTTTTTCAGAAAAAAATGCCTAATTTATTTATTTTTTCTAATAATCACTTTATAGTGAGCGCTTTTATGTGCCCACCCAAACCCGTAACGGGAATCGATCCCAGGATCTTCCTGATTCAAGGCCTAATCCTTGACAATCAGACAGAACTTTTGACCTTTTTCGGTACTTGATTTTCGATCGTCTAATCATCATCCTAGTTTCATCATTCTAGTTAATCTTCTCCAACAATGCACTGTGATGAAGTTTCGAGTTGAGGAAATATTTTCGTCTTATATTTGAAAGTTCGCATTTTATCAGAAATTGCTTGATTTCATGATGAAGTAATTCTCTAACTTAACGAAATACAGCTAAATGACTTCCAAATTGTCAAAAACGAGAGTTATTTCTCTGAGTGCTGTAAAATGCATTAATACCCATAGTGTCGATACTTTTTACTGTAATTTTATCTGAAATTTTTCACAGTGTGGTCCAGATAAAAAAAATGTGTACTGTACACAGTTAAATAAAAAATGGGCTGAATGAATAATAATTCAGAATTTGATGATAAGTTGCGCTATATATTGTACAACAAATGTCATTTACTTGCATTTACAGAAATTGCGTTACATCATATACCCATTATAAATATTCTATGAATGCAAAAAGAAGATTTTATGAATACAAAAAAGAGATCAGAAATCAATACTCTTAGCAAATAGGTTAACATAAGATGCGCAAAAGTGGATTGAATGCTTTCAAAATTAAAATTCTTTGAAACAAAGTACCTTACAGAAATGGAACAGACTGTTTTAGTGCAGCGAAAGCTTCCAAAATGCTATGAAGAAGCTTATAGATTAGTTCATTAAAAAGTTCCTAAGCGTTATCGATTTGCGGTGCACGTTATCGATGACCAAGACCATTATTTATAGCATTAGAACCTGAAAAGATGTTTTACCGGAGTAGGAGTAATCTGTAAAAAATCACGTGTTTCTGGTATTGGAATATCCCAGCTTGGATTATAGGTATTTTTATCCATTGTATGGAAACCATACAGCACCATCAGTTGGGAACTTTTGTAACTAAATTCCGAAATTTCTGAAAAAACAATTTACTGCTTAAACAATAGACATAATTTTAGTCTCATTTCTCTATCACCTTTCGATTCCTGAAATTTTTATATCTAAAATCAGTTAGCCATTTGCTGGACATTATGTATGTTAAGTGTTAAAAGGTGAGGTATGGTTTCATATCATCATGATTCAATGCAGAGGTCTATCAATATTTACGAAATATATAAACCATGGGAACTAGTTAATTATTAGTGATACGATTTCCAATAAAATGTGACAACATTTCAGTCACCATCTGCATATAAGCTGGTTTCGATTTATTTAATAGATCTATTTTATTTTAAATCTAAAAAAATCTAGCAGATAATGTAGCAAAAATCTAGCAGATAATGTATTTGGTCAGTTCAATATTGCCATTATACGAAATATATTGAAATATTACATTATAATTTACTCAAGTCACACAAACTAATAAAATGTTTTAAAGGATGTTATAAAGTAATATATTAAAAGAAATTCAAGAAAATAAGTCACGGAATCTGTCTATAAGTTAAAAAAATACTATAATGCAAAGCTAAAATTGTACAGATGTTAAAATATTTGTTTAGCAAGCTTGGCGAATGACGGCAGACTTGATTTTTCGAGATTTTTCGTTTCAAGTCAGAAATTTCTTTGCCTACCATTAGTTGATTTTTTTAAACATGTTTGAAAACCAAAATTTGCTGGAATACCAGCATATAATTTATAGCCTTGAAATAAACTAATTTTGATTTCTTTAAAACTATTTTGAAAAATCTTCTACTATGATAAGTTACTTATCCATTTCTTAATTTTTCATCTATTTGAAAGATCTTAGTCATCTGAGCAATTTTAAACGAATTCCATACCATGGTTTTCCTCATTACAGATGGTATTTTCAATTTCCAAAATGGATGGCAGTTGGACATCGTTCAAATTTCTCTTCAACTGATTGCTTTCAATAAATCTCTCTTGAAACTTGGCAGACTTTTGATAGTTCTGAAATTTTGTTAAAAATGGCAATAATGATGGATTTTTCGTCTCATAATTTACATAAATGACGTTAATCTCAAGTAACATATGCTTAAAAAATATAGGGCTTCTTTAGTTATATACTTTAATTTAATTTTGCTTTGACAATTCATTTATTAAACTCGATATTTATTACTTATTCTATCAATTTCAGAAACTGTTCCATTTAGATTAAGAAATTCCGAGTTAATTTATGTTCAGAATTATCATTTTTTTTAATATCTGATGCAGAATCCTTTTGTACAAATTTAATTTGCAAAATATGATGTTTTGTCAAAATGTAACGAGTCTTTTGTCAAAATGTCTAATGCAGCGGGTAAAATAATTGAATAAAATATTTACTTACTTGCTGTCATACAGTTAAATATATAATGCAAGGGATATTAAAATAGACTGGGTTTTAGCTGTCAGCAATTAAGTTTCGCAATTTATATCATATCATTTTTACCTTACATATATTTATTATTTACCTATTTACAAATTGCTTTTAATTAGATTGGGTTACATGAAACAAAGAGACCCTAAAACTATTCTTGCTTATTTTTATGCTCAATGACATTCTAATTCAGAATATGATACCCGTCTTCCTCATCACCCAACGTTTGTTTTCTGCAGACACTCATCCCACATTTGCTTAACACTTTCCGATAATTTTATCGTAAACAATTTTATTCAAAAGGAGAGAAAATGATTATTTTTATTGATGAAAAACATTACATAGAAACTAATGAACATACATGGAAATTAGCGTGTTCTGCTTCCGGATGTACTTGATTGGCGACATTTTTAGCGGTGTTTTAACAAACCTTAATCATAAGTCTTCCGCTTATTACCATATTGTTATTTTTCAACTTTATAATCATAATAAGCGCAGCTGAAACCAAATTCAAAACGGTGTTATTTTACTGGGCAATATTTTTTAATTTTATAAACTGAATTGTTTTAAGAACATTCAAATGCCAAAAAAAAATGCGCAGCATGACGCGTGAATAAAATGTCAAAAAGCGTTGTCAAGTCAAATGGTTATTTTGTTAGGCTGTTCTTTCCCAAAAATCAGTCAACAGCTGAGGAAACTTGTCGAGGTGGAGCGTCGGACTATTGAAAAAGTCTTTTAAACTTGAACTATTGGAAAAGTGTTCAAAAAAGATATTCGAAGAAAATAAAGTAGTCGTCCAAAACTATCACTTCTTGAGACTACAGCTTTATTGTGATAACAAGCCAATGTGATAGACGTTTAACTACTCCTCTTGTAGCACGTGAGAACTGTGGAGGAGTAGTTCCAAGTCAGTATAAGACAGGACGGTAGCCTGGTGATAAGAAAACTTAATACCGGCGATAGGAACCACCATAATCTCCGGATATTTTAACAGCCAAATTTCTGTGGGACGAACAGGAANGTGTTCATATCGAAGTGGGCGTTACTGCCAAGGTAGGAGTGTTCACATCACGTCCAAAGGTCACCAATGTGGGGAGAGTTATCGACCATGTCAACCGTCATCTATGAAAAGGTACCCCGACATAGAGTCGAGTTAACATGTCTTATATACTAGTGAATTGTAGTTGTAATTTTGTAGTGGTAGATACGCTACAATGTCAACAGCCAAATTTCTGTGGGACGAACAGGAAATGACGTTCATAAGCAGATGCGAATAAGCACAAATGACATACGAAATGCTCTTCAAAGGAGTTACATATATTGCGAAACTTTGGATAAATTATCTCAAATGAATGCCTTGCATATGCAGAACTTTTATTAGAGCCATGGGTCAATTATTCAATGAAGGCAAACTTCCTCAGCAATTCTATTCAAAAGAATACAAAAGATGTATTTTTGTTTTTGTATATTAACAAAGTTGTTTCCATTAGAAGTAAGTTAAATATACAAAGTTTTGGAGTAATATTGAGTCTGCTTAGAAATTTCTAGAAAAATAAAAGTGTGCCTAAACTTTTCGCAATTTTTGAATTATTTTCTTCACATTCCTTTTTGTGACTTTCTTTTTCTCCCCCAAAGACTCTTTAGTAACAAAAATATTTTACCACAACTTTGTCTAATAGCAAGAGATGGGGAGAGATCAGGAAAATCTCAAACACAGTATCTTCAAAACTTTGTGGAATGTGCTTGTAAAACTCCCGAGGGGAAAATGTTAACTTTGACTGTTAGTTTTTCTTTTAAAAGGTGGTATAGGTGAAAAGTTTGACAACATGTAGAGGTATTGCAAGAAGGGAGCATTTAGAGGGATTTTTTATCCATGAATTTCTTTTTTTTTAAAATCATTAAAAGCAATATGTTTTATTTCTTTTTTTCCGCGATTTTTTAACCTTTTCCTAGATATTTAAAGTTTTACTACCTTTTTTTGCCTCTAGTATCCTCAAACATTAAGTAATAGGCAATTACAACGCTTACTAAGAGCGAATGAAGTGGTTGTGAGATGAAGTCGACTGACCGTGAATCTTTCAAACTTGCTCTCGATAGTTTTGAAAATTACACCCCCTTTTTATGCGTTTTTTTTAAAAAAGAAAACTTTTTATAAAATGTGTTTGTCTCTTTACGGAAGTTTAGGGGAGGAAACAATGGGGAAGAAGTAATGTTATATAAATATTAAAAATATATAAAAATTGATCGCTTTAATTGTTTGGCTGATCGATATGAATTTCCCACCCGGCTCGCACCGACCATAATGCTGACATAAAATATCCTCAGTGATAGACGGATTATGGGTTAGAGTTCCCTTGTCGTTAGGCTTACAGTGGCAGGTTTATTAATTTTACAAGGTTACGGAGTAGAGCATTAGCAATCGTAAAACCAAAATCGGGTCGACTGTTCAACGAAAGTTATAAAACTCTTTCTATTTGCTTTAATTTCTTGTGTACTACAACTTTTCACCTCTCTAGAGCCTCACTAGCAGTTTAATTGCAAAAACACTCTTTTTTTCCTTCCTCCAAATCAAATTAATGGACATAAAATTGTGAATGGGCTAAACATAGTGGAAGGGAATTTGTTTCTAGATAACAGGGGATGGTAGGGGAAAATGAGGATTTTATTTGGCTTCAAAAAGTCAATTTATATAATAATCAGAAGAAATGGTGATATCAGGTTTCCAAAAAATTTCTTTTGTAGAGTAGTATTAAAGAAACATATTTGTCTAAGGAAAATATTAAATTCTTGATAAAAGTGGATATAATGAATAGTTTTATCTTAAAATAGAAATTTTCTAAAGGTATTAATTTATTTACAATTTGTGGAGTTCAAAGTAATTGTAACTCTTGTTTACATTTTACAACAACTATGAAGACATTATTTAAGCAGTTTACATTGCATAAAAATTTTTAAAAATAATAAGTTTAACGAGTAAGTAAATCAATTACTACGAATTTTAAACTCTCTATATACTTAAAACAACGAACGGTTTTAATTAAACTAAAACTTTTGCATCATTATGTATGGGAGAAAATTGTCCATTTTTACTTATTTCTTGACAAGCGCAACGTGCATCATTATAAATTACGTTAAGAAAATATTTTTAGTTAAATGAACAAAGGAAAGACGAAAGTTTCGAGAATAATTAGATTAAAATATTCGCAGCATGGCATGACATTTTGCAAAAACGTATGAACGCTTTTATTAACTAATCTCCCATAAAGAACGGAGCATAGATTAGCGCCAGAGTTTTCTTTGAATATTTTATTAAAAGACATGTGTATTGATTTGGAAATTTTTAAAATGATTTGAATTATTTGCTTCACTCATTTTTTTGAAGTGATTATTATACTGAAAGATTATGAACATATTCCGTTATTCTAAGATATTTTAGAATGAATTTATAAACATTGTTTTAATTAAGAGACGCTATTGACTTAAAGTTTCATTCAATATTTTCAGCGTCATATGTTTTTAGAGATATTAGTTCATTCGCAGTCTAGTATATAATTTATATGTAAATAACCAAATAAATGTATGCAGCCAAATACGCATGAAGCTATAATGTCAATGTGATAAATGTAGCCGACTTATTAGAAAATCTCGATTTCGGTAAATTTCACACTTAGTCTGAAATGCTCCAGATTAATTGAAAAAGTCTTCACTGTTCTTTATTTTGCTTTTTATTTGAAACTTATAGCCCGTATGCCTTTCAGTTAATTATAAAACGTACAAAGATTTACTTAGTTATTCTAAATTTCTGGAACGTAATGTACTTTAACAAAATTATTGACATGTAATTCGCAAACAGAGTTATTAATAAAGTAGTACTCAGAATCTCGATGCATGATGTATTTTTTAATTAGTATAAGGGCTTATTGAAAATGGTCTGTATGGTGGAAGGAATATTCAGTGTGCCAATTTAAGTGGTGATGGATATTCAGGTGGTTAGGAGTTTGTATTTGTATAGTGGACTAGTTGAAGAATACTGACAAATTAAAGATGATGAAAATATAACACTTGAACCGGATCAGAATTAATAAAAAGTTTTTATTTCATATATTTTCAGAGCTCGAAATACCAAATTTAAATATTATCCATAAGAATTTCAGTTGAATCAATTTTGCATAATAATATTAATAAGGACAGGCCATAGGGGACAAATCCCCCACGACCTTCCTAATCAAAAGCCAAATTAAAAAGTACATGTAATTTGTTCCCAACGGACACAGAAGCATGGGAAGGAGATCCAAAATTGGCGATTTAATAAATTATAACATAGCCAAAACAAAGCCAACCAGCATATCAATATTGGGTTTAAAATAATACCTTGGCGATCACGAGTCGCCAACAAATTTATGAGAATTATTACAACCATGCAACTGAAACATTTTTGCGGTTAGAAATTAGAATAAAAGTTATAAATAGATTTTTGTTTTGGATTAGTAATGAAATAAAAAGTATCCGTTGCATTGATCTATAAGAGAAGGATAAATATTATATGTTCATGTTTGTTTTTAAAAGATTAAGTCTTTGATTTATTTTAAAAGTAATTCTATTAATAAAAATCAGCTTAAGTAATAAGAGAAATTTAAAAGGATTGCAAATAAATATGTAATGCCAATTGTGGCATCACAGTCAGAAATAAATCAGGTTTAGTTGTTGTCGTCGTCGTAGGTCATTAAAGCAATGGGTGCGATTGTTCTTATTTCCCAGTGGCACCCTCTATGGCCGAGAACCAAACTTCTACGTCACACCCATTTATAGGGCAGGCCCATTCATGTATCCATCATCATAACAGCCCATTCATCATCCACAGATCGTAATTCTGAACCAGAGAACGATCAATCTCCAATTCAGTACACCCAGAGGTATAATTTGTCATGGGTGCATAGAGGACTTTGTGACTCGACAGATTTAACGTGCATAAGTTGTCATTTACTCCACGGAGACTCTTCGGTCAGCTGCATTCAAACTCCCGGTCTCGCAAACGTAAGTCCAGCACCCTGCCACCCAAGCTACCCCGGCTCATCTGGCTTAGTGATTGAAATGTATAAAAGTTTTTTATCGCATTTATATTGTATGCTATAAGTATATTTCTTATTTTCTACAAATCATGTTTCCTTTCTATATTTCTTTTATTTTTTTCATATTTATACTATGTTTACTCCTTTGAGCGTTAAGCTCTGTGAGTCCATTAAATCCCTCGGTAAATTGCTTCCATTTTTTTGTTGTTGTTTTTGTTTTGTTTTTTCTTCAGAATTGTTTAAACCACGCGTAGAAATATTAGCATCTCCCTTCCTACTAGATTCACAATGGCAGACTTACGTTTTAACAGTGATAGTTAATAAGAGATGGTCATAGTTACTTCCTAATGAATCATGGAGTAATATTGTTTAACTTATCAATGACATGGGAATTAAAGTTTAAAAGTTCCGCAATCTCATCCTTGCTATGCTTATTATAAGCGTTACAAATCGAAATAGTAAGAAAAATTTACTAGGTATCTTCACACTCTCCATTGATCAAATTGCTTTCTTATGAGATATTTTAGATTGAGTTAATTACGCAATCACAAGCTATCCGTAACAAAAGCTTTTGTTGCATTCGTGACGAAATTTCGTCAATAATCCTGACAATGAACTCTCTATGGCCATTTGTGTATATAATCTATTAAACCCAAATTTTTACTTAAAATATAGGCGAAGTAAATTCGGTAAGCAAAGTTTCTTCGATTGGAGTTAAGCCATAAAAGCAGATGTTTTAATTGCGCCATAATTTTAACATACACTCTCGCATATAATAATCATCAATATTATAAATGTTTTTATTATTTTTTAGAAAATATTGTATTCTAAAATTTAAATATTTTCTTTAACATTAGTAATCAGTAATACCTTACGAATACTGATAATACATTAAGTATTTAATAAAAATATTTAAAAAAAATGGAATTAAACAAAAATGAAGACCAAATTTTAAATAAATCAAAATGGAAAAGCGCTAAAAGCAGCATAAAAACAGAAATTGTCTTTCGTATACAATTTAAATAAGTATGGTTGAACTTGAATGACAATCAAATGAAATATCAAAATTAAACATGTCAGCAAAATCAATACTCCTTCAGGGGAAACATTGTTCTGCTAATATGCAGGAGCCTTTCTGTAGTCAGTGGTTTAACCAAAAACTGACTGTCAAAATAAGAATGAAATGTAATATTTCTAGTATATATGTAATAACAGTTGATTAGAAAATAATACAAAGCATGTCATACTTTTCATTTAAAAATTTTACTATTCTTTTTTATAGGAAAAAAAAATATTTTCCCTTTTTTTTAAATATTACTAGTAATCCTGTGAACTAAAATTATGCAGATGCATTAATCTATAAACTTTAGTAGCATCCATAGTTAAAAGTTATACGTTTCCTTTTTTTCCGATTTCAACATGGCAATGATAAATTTAAGTAGGTATTATCTTACTATCTGTATAATTTGTAGTATTTAATAAAATGTTAGATATGGTGTTTGACCATGCATACAGATTCGTGACTAGTAGCAATTCAGCGCCACTCTATTAGAAATTTTACGCCGCCTTTTCTATTTTAAGCTGGAAAATATGTATTCCTTGGCGCGGTTTAATTAATCAGACGTGGCTGTGAAAAGGCGCCATCTGCGTTTCAAGAGAGTTTAAGGAATTACTTTAGTCTGTGAAAACTTGTTTGATGCACACTCAGAATATCTTGCCTGAGAGATTCAGAAAACATTAATTGCTTTTAAAAGTGCTTCAAAGCTGCAAGAATTTAATCTAAGATAAGTGTTTGTGGTGAACTTTTCTGTTTTGTTCACACTTTCACTGTTGTTGAAAAATTTTTGAGAATCAGTGAAACAGACTGTTTTCTCAATCGAGTATGATATTTATTTGCTCAAGCAATTAAAAAAATTGTATAACAATAAGAATTTCTCAACTGTTCATGTAAAGGTTTAGAATCAGGGCAATGCATGTACAGTGAGCAAAATAAAAATCGGACCACCCTTGATAACTTTTGATCTAATGATCGGATCTTCCCGTTCTAGGATTCGTTCTTAAAGGCTCGTGGGATGACCTCAAATATGCTAATTTATTAGTGCACAAAATATATAACGATAAAAATCGAAAGCAAAATCTAACTTTTTCTGAATAAGCATAGCCTTTTTTCGCCGGATTCAAATTTCTGTCCCCCAAAATATTAGGAGCGTTGCAATTCGGGATATATGTTCCCGATAATTTGATCAGGACAGTGAGACAAAGTTTGGATACATAAATGTTAACTTTAATTTTTGCTTATTTCACCATACCTCGAAATTTTTCTTAAGTGAATTTAAAAATTTTTCCACAAAATTGAAAAAACTCCTTTATCCAACGATAATTTTATGCAAAAAATATTACTTGGTATAAATCTATATTTTTTTATAATTTTATTCGTTATTAGTCGAAGCAAATTAGAATAGTAAGGTTTGTAATTTGTCACATCGTTTTGAAGAATATAATTTTACATGACAAAATACAAAATTTGAGCGAAATCGGTCAAATAGTTCTTGAGAAATCAAATTTTTGAAATACGGCATTTTGAAATTAAATTTTTCAAAAAGTATTCGATTGATTTCACTTTGTATTTTTCCATGTATATGTATATATTTAAAATGATGGAGGAAATTGCATGATTTACAGTTCAAAATTTTTTCGACTAATATTAAATAAAATAATAAAAAATAATAAATATTCACTCAAAATTATTTTCTGCATGGTTATTATCGTTGGTTAAATGAATTTTATAATTGTGGGGGAAAAAGTTTGCAATTTACTTTAAAAGTTCTCAAAATATAACGAAATACGCAAAAAGTAAAATTAACATTACGGGGTCCAAACTTTGAGCGGCTCTCTTAACTAAACTATTGGTACCATATTTCCTAAATTGCGGCTAAACTCTATGTTTTTTTAGGGGGGGGGGTCAAAAGTCCGAATAAGTAAGAGAAAAAGGTATAATTATTCAAAGAAATAATGCTTTGTGTCTGATTTCGTATCTTAAAACGTCGTCATCGCAAATTAATTAGCATATGATAGTTTAGTGATGTGATTAAGAATTAAACCATCTTGTAAGAAGAACCATAATAATGATTAATAAAACCAAAATATTTGGTATTTAAATAATTCATTTGATAATTTTTCCGTTAACATGATAACGGTTTACAAGAAATTCTGGTTTCCAAAATTATAAATCTTATTACCACATAGTTACAAAATTACAAAACTTAATAGAAAATTTTACTGAATAACAAATTTTTTTGCCATACTAAGGTATAATGGTATAATTATCACATTTTACCATTTTCACCAGATTTTATCACAGATTATAAAATCATATTTTATTGTTTATTTTACGAAAATCATAACCAAAGGGATTGGGTAAAAATTACCAAATTTTTTGGTAATCCCCTTGAGCCAGAAGAACTCTAATTTCTACCATATTGGAGAAATTTTTACTTTGTTTTTTCCTTGTGCAGAATATTTATTTTGAGTATCGCTATCCAAATTAGTCTCTAGATAAAAATCCCAATGTTTCTATTTATCTTAACGCCATTATTTTCAAGTGAAATTGTTCTTTTTTAACTACTGACTTGATTACCTTAGACCTAAAAGCTCTAAGTGTTATTGTTCTTGTTTTAATTTGTTAAAGCGAAGAAAAGAATTTAGCTTTGACACTTTAACAGAACTGGTCTAAATGTCCATTTGTGTCACCGCCCTGTCTATACTTATTTCTAAGCTAGACGGAGGGCTGATTTGTTTTCCATAAAAAGACTTATTGCCTATAATACTAAACAAAAGAACACTAAGTGCTTAAGAAAAATACGATAATGCTTTTAAGGAAGCTATTTAGGTTTATATTGCTGTACCTAAAGAAAATCGATAGTGTTACGCAGACAATTGCGGAAAATTAAGACATCCTGGTTTTTCTTCAGTGGAAAATTTATTTTGACTTGTATCTTTATTCTTACAGCTACTTAAGCAAATTAGTTCTCAGTCTTAAACGTGATTGATTTCTGAAAAATATATAAACCTGGAATATTTAAAAATGTTAAAACTAATTCGTTTCAAGCGAATAAAATATTAAAAGTGGTTTCTTAATACTGAACTGAGAAAAAAAGTATGGTCAGAACTATCAGAATAAAAACATGTAGACCTAGAATGTTTATAAATTTTAAAACTAGTTTATTTCATGCAAATAAAATATTAAAAGTGGTTTCGTAATACTACGTTGAGAAAAAGTATGGTTTAAACTATCAAGATATTATTACACAATACAAAAATTACTGTGTTTATAGCATGATAAGAACACTGAAAAACTTGATAGTTTTTTCCAAAGCGCTCTATGGCTAAGCGGTAAAATTAGCAATAAAGTAAGGCTTTTATAATATGTAATAAAATTCATAAAATGCTGTAAATTTTTATAATTTGTCATGATACCTCAGAGCATGTCATTAAAACCATTTATTAATTTAAATTTACTTTTCATTTTGTATTCTTTACTAAATGAATGGAAACAAGAACTATAATTTTGAAAATCAGACTTTCCGATAAACCGTTCATATATGATCGAAAAAACTAGTAAATAATGAGATTAAATACCGTATATTTTGATTTTATTATCCAGAACTATGGATTTTTCACCAAAATGACATTACCATATATTAAGGTATAGTTAAGGTCAGATTTTATACCAGTTTTTTTCCCCGTGTGTACTTTGATAAATTATCACTGTCCTGAATTTAAGAGCAATTACCAAATGGTACTTAACTTCACAAGTGTTTCTTCCTTTTCCAATATCAACTGGTATATTAGAAAAAATTATGTTCCTTCATTGAGACAAAAATCAGGATCAAAATTCCCACAATATAATGAAATTAACCATATTTCCGGCTCTATGGAAACACCAAAAAGCTCAGTAATTTTTACCGAAACACTTTGATAACAATTTTTGTAATATTACCATTCAAAATGGTTTTAATATGGTTTTTATGTCATGCTTTAAAGTATCATGAAAAAATTACCAAATTTCATCACAATTATAAAATTTTATCGCATATTATAAAACCATATTTTATTATTGAATTTACTAATATCGTTACTAGCGCTTCGGTAAAAATTACCGAGCTTTTTGGTGTTCTTATAGAGACGGAAACCCTGTAAATGTTATCATATTCTGATAATTTCGATCACATTTTTTCTAAGTGCAGGAAATCTCAACAACTATTTATCAATATTTCCCAGATTTTTAATTCTCTTCAATTATAATCTTATATTAAGTCTTAGTATAATATTATTCCTTTAAAAGATTCTCTATATGATGAAGCATGATTTTATTTTCCAATTAGACAGTTTCTTTTTTTATACTTGATTTATGGAGCCATAACCGGCTGATATATCGTTCCTTCCAAAACTTCTGGTTCAAGAATGGTTCAAATACCGTATATTTGTCTTTTAAAACCACAATTATGGCTTTCTAAATACCCAGAGATGCATTCACCGTACAGTACAGTAATTTTACCCGAATTTTACTGAAATTTGATCAAGAGTTTTTACTGTGTATGTTACATAAACTTGACGCTTTAAGCCCAGGTATGGGGAAGGGTTATTTAGGCTCCATTTAATTAATTTATTTTTTCAATACTTATATTTTTCATTTGTATATTTCAAAAGAAAATATTTGCACAAATGTGTAGAGTTAATATCTTGTAACATTCAAAGAATCTAAAATTTTATTAAATTATTTTTCATTTAAAATATCTAAAAAAATACTCATGCTATAACATAATAGAAACCTTATGTTACAAAAATATATTATTTTTGAGTGCATTTTTTGAAAAAAAATTTCGTTTGCGGGAAGTTATATCTCTTTGAAACACTTAGAATTTTTTTAAAGTAAATAGCTTCGTTTGCATCCAATAGTTTGGAAATTCAAAGCTTATTTATTTAAAAAAAGTTTAAATGACACAGTAACTTACAAGTTAGTACAACAGTTTTAACAGTAATTAAAATTGAAAAGTTTTAAAATTTAATTTATTTTTTCATCAAAAATGATTATCTTTGAGTCAAGTTAGTTTCTAAAAAATGTTGTTACGCTTTTTTTCGGATTAAAATTCAAGCAGAAAATGCCCTACTAAACAATAACTATCATAAGATAAATTAAATAATTAATAAGAGAAATAGCTAATGCGATTTAAATTTCCAAACATTTATTGCTTTGCTAAAAGTCCATATTTCTTTTGAGACATTTAGCAAATTTTTAGAGGAAATAGCTTCGTTTATATCCAATTGTCTGGAAATTCAAAGCTTTTTAAAAAAATTTTAAACATCAATATCTTAAAAGTAAGTCAAAGTTTCAACAATAACAAAATTTGAAAAGGATTAAATTTTCACAATTTTTTTTCCATTAAACACGAATATCTTCGACTTAAGTTAACTTTTAAAAAATGCTGTTACGTTCTTTACGTTATGTTTTACTAAAACGATAACTAATGAGAAAAAAAAAATTTTTGGAAAATAATTTGGAAGTTTCTATCGGCTGAAAAATAAAAAATAAAAATTTCGCCTCCTGCAATTTGTGTGTGTGAATAATTTTAGGAATTATAAAGTCTACGAAACTCTTAAATACCTTTTTTGAAAATATTTTTATTTTTAAAATATAATATTCATTCAGTCTTTGAGGGTAATTTATTTTATTATTTTATTATACGTCATTTTATTTTTTTATTATTATATTATAACTCTATTACATATTAGAAATTTTTATTATAATTTACTATATATTTTATTAACATTTATTACATATTTATTATTTCATTATAATTTATTATACTATTATATTATAACTGTATTACATATTATAAATTTTATTATAATTTACTATATATTTTATTAACATTTATTGCATATTTATTATTTCATTATAATTTATTATATTATTATATTGTAATTAATTTTTTATTTTATCATTTTATTATAAATAATAATATGTATTTCTTATTTTCATTATTGAATGACAAATAGAAAAATTTTAAATTATTTAACAATACTATGAGCTTTGCATTGCATCCGGTCGTCAAATCTTATAACTCGAAGAAATATCCTTTGGCTTAATTAAATTAGAAAATATCGGGAACTCCAAAAATCCGTATAAACTGATTTTGTTTGATTCAGCTGGGTTTTATCGCTTGAGCCTTAACTCAATCCACCTCTAGGGTGGAAATGTCCTCTGTCAGTCCCTGACATTGTAATTAAGGTTGACTCATGGGAACAGTTATCGACCATCCACTTAATAACGCATTGATTGAATCCCGTGCTATGAGAGCTCAAATGATGCACTCCCGAACTTTTCAGCTCCATTCATAGACTCAAATAAGAATGTTTACTTTTTTTTATTGATCGTATCCGAAATTCAATTACAAAGGTGTGGAAATTTAGATTAATACGAAAAGTTTTCGTAAATATGATTCCTGTTTCGATTTTGGATTAAGTTTTATCAATGAACAGTTTCAAATCTTAAAAAAAATGTTTAAATGATAAAAAGCTAAAGAAAACGAGTTTAAAAAAATGTTTATTTACAAAAATTTTTTAACACATTTATTATTATTTTTTTCAATTTATACTTACCTTTATTTCGGAAAATCAGTAAAACAATGAAATATTGACGTTGAATATTTTTACTTTGGACCTTAAACTGTAGGATAATTAAGATTATTTTGAAGATAATTATAATTACAATAATTTTGATCCAAATTAATTTTCAACTCAACTCAAAATATGAAATTAAGGGATTAAGAATTATTTTGAGGGATGTTATTTTAGAGTTTATTGAAGTCACTTTATGACATTCAATTTTCAAGCAACTAAACAAAATAATTAACATTAATTTTTAAAATTTTAAAGTAAAACGAAAAACAATAAAACGGAAAATAAATAAAATTTTTCTGTGATAAAAAGCTATAGAATATGAGTTAACAAAATGTTTTGATGAAACTATTTGCATTTTTTACATTTTATACTTACCTTTAATTCGGAAAATCAGTTAAACGATAAAACATTGACATTGAATATTTTTAATTTGGACCATAATTAGGCCTATTTAGATGGTAATTATAATTGCGACAATTTTGATCCAAATTAAAGTTCTCCTCAACTCAATTAAAATTAAGGGATTAAAATTTATTTTGAGTGATCTTCAGAATATATTGAACTCACTTTATGAGATTCAACTTTTAAGTAAAGGAACAATAAATTTTTTTCAAATATGTTTCACGGGAAAGAAATTGAACTTGAAGTAATAAATAAAAAAGTAAAGTCTCCAAATATATGTCTCTGGTTATTAGATTATTATACTCTGCTTAATATTAGATGCCCTTCTTTTCTTTAATGAATGAAAAAATTCTGATTAAATTACCTTACTGTATGCTAATGACATTTTTCTAAAAAATCTATAATTCTTGTCAATAAAAGTACAATATATAAAGTTTAAACCATTCATTTGCTAATTTTTCCGTTTCTACGGTAAGGGTTTACCAGAAATTCTGGTTTTCGAAACTAGAGTTCTTGTTAGTAAAAAATATAAAAAATATAAAACTGAAGCATTTTAGTGAAAAATATAAAATTGAAAAATAAATATCACCAAGAAATAGGTTTTACGCCATGTTCTGACGTAAAATAAATCTACCAAATTTTATGACATTTCCCGAATTTCAACACATTTTAAAAGGCCATATTTTATTGCTAATTTTATCAAAAGCATTTACTTTTCAGTAAAAATTATAGAGTTCTTTGGTGCAGCTAGAAACGAAATTGATTTTATCATGTTCTAGAAGTTCAGACCACAATTTTTTCTCAATGCAGCTGAACAGTAAACATTTTCTCTTTAAAAGCCTTTTTTTAATTTTCTAATAAACCATTATCATAAAATTCATGTATATGTTTTTAATTTTGTAGTTTTATTTGCTGGAATGATTGTTCATGTACAATTAAAACGCTTTTAAGAAAAAGCAAAATAAACTTTAAGCCTTTTTATTCTAAACTTCCTTTTATTTCTAAAATCCCATTTCAGCTACTTTCTATGATAATAAGAAAACATTAGACTTTATTAATAAAAAATATACCCTCTTTTAGAAGAATATTGAAAGGGCAAAAGATAGTTAAATTTTTTTCTACCCGTGTGCGTTTTTAATTTGGGGGAACTTAAGGCAAATTATTTTACAAAACTCTTTTTTGAAAAACAAAACTTCTTACGATATAAAAACACTCTAAAGAACTTTGATTTAGAAATTTTTATTTTTAAGTAAAGTAATAATTTTTGTCGAATTTTCTTAATTAAATTTTGAAAAAAAAATTGAGATTAAAATATTTTAGAAATTTTTGGATGCTTTAAGACCCAAGTATTTCTAAAAACTAAGCTAAAGTGAAGAAAAAAATTAAAGAATATTGTTGTAGCATAATATAATTGTTATAGCATTTTTAATATACATATTTTTTATGAAACAAAGTGATTCATGTATAATTTAACTACATTTTTTTAATTAAAAAAGTAGCTTCAATGTATTTGCTTTAATAAATTGCCGTGAATTTCAGAAAAGAAAAAAAAATTGGTAACATGTTAACGAATTTTCTAAAAACTAAGTAAATAGTTCTAAAACCTAAAGTTAAAGTTAAAAAAAATTGTTAAAGAGTATTGAACATTAGAAATAGACCAACAGAATTAAAAGCTTAATTTAAAAAAAAATAGTGAATGATCGATAAAAGAGTTGCAGCAATGTTATAATGTTTAAAATGTTTTAAATATATTTTTAATGGAAAAAATGATTACACTGTATTTGCACTGTATGTACCGGGCAATTGCATGCACTGTACGTAGTGGGTACATTCTCGGTAACTTACACTATAAGTTCCCGGTAATCAAAGAAAAGATAAAAAAAATGAAAACATGCCTGCGAATTTTCTGTTCCTTTTATAATATACATAACTCATTGGTTTTTAAATTCTATATTATAGTTATAACTTATTTAGAAGCATCGATCTCTATCATTTAATTTTTTTCCTTATAGAACAAAAAAAATAAGCATTTAAATAATTTAACATTTAGTTTTGTCATACTTTATCACGTAACATTCAAATTGTTATAAGACATGAAACTAATTGATTGTTAGTTATATATTCTTTTACTGCTTTGTAAACGTTCGAATAAAAAACAAATAACATTTTTAGAATATATTTTCCAGCTATTTTATTTCATTACGACATTAGAGTTAACCACAAGTGTATCATTACTAAAAGTTTTGCGTTCACCGTATGTCTAATAATTTGTGTAATCAAGACTCATTTACATATTTTAAAATACAAAAGTTTAGTACGGAAGCATATTATTATCTTAATCTCTTAAAAGAGTTTGAAAATCTTAATACAAAACATGTAGACATCTGCGTGCCTACTAAATTAACAATTGCTTGACCTGGAACATATGTTTAAAGACATCTTGAGTTAGTTGTAAAATGGACAATCTTGTGCATTATATTGTGCTGGAAAACCTTTTGATGCATTTGCCCTTTACGAGATTAATTAAATTTTCTCTACTCTTTATGCAAAAATATGAATTTTATAAACATCTAGAATTAATAGTATCTTAAGAACTTTAAAATATTTCACGTGAAGACAGAAACATATTTATATTTGTTTCGTTTCAAGAACTGTAAATGAATATGCGATGAGTTTCTTTCTATTTAAATATAGTTGCTATGCAAGAAATTTAGTATTTTCTACAACACAATTTTCAAACAAAATCTACTCCTTTTAAGCCATTAATATTCAGATAGCAAACTTTACTGAATATTTTGAATAAATGTATTAGATGTAATGAAAACTGGAGATATGCTAAAAATAGACTGTTTAAAATCTAAAAGTATCAGTGTAGGAGAAGTAAATCATGTATGAAAATAAATCATAAATGAAAAGAAATTATTGTTATAAGAAAAATATTCAGTAAATAAAAATTCTTAACTTAATCACATTCATTAAAAAAATAAAAATAATTTCGAGGTAGGGAGAAAGTACTTTAAAATCAGACATAAAAATATTTATTTCAACACCTAATAAGTATTGTCATTGATGGGATATAAAAAAATATTTATCACCAATAAATCGTGTTTGATTAAAAAAATATGCATTAAAGTTATTTATGATTAAATAAGATACCGTATTAAATTCAAGCTCCGTATTGATTGTTAAAATTGGACTAGGTAACTACTATAAAATTGCTTTGCGATAACAGTAAAGCAATTTTCAATGATTATGATTATAATATAATATGATTATGATGTGATATGATTCGATTAGTATGTGATATGATTTTGTTATAATTATAAAGATTATGATATTAATGATTAATTAAGATACTAAATAAAATGAAAATTCTATGATAATAGTTGAAAAGTAGCCTAGGTCACAAATCACAACTAGGGTAAATATGTTTTGCATTAAAAGTAAAGCAATTTTCGAAGCAAATAAACATTTCTTGACTTAAACAACTGAATTACTCCTTTCAAATTATTGGTTTGGAATAAATAAATAACATTACTAGATATTAAACAATCTAAAACACTTCCGATTTTGAAACGGTGCATGGCTCTAAGTCGTTTGTAACATTCGGAATTTAAGATCTTTTTTGGTTCAATGCTTATTGAAAATTCAAATCACCAAAATAATAAAAATCCTAGTGCAACGTAATCTGTAGCTAAAACTATATCCTTAGAAAAAAAATATGGTCAGAAATACAAGATAATGGTAAAAATTTAACATATTTCTATTTCTATGGGAGCACCAAAATGTTCAGTAATTTTTGCCGAAGTTCTTTGGTAATGATTTTTGTTAATAAAATATAGTTTTATAATCTGTGATAAAGTAAACGTGGTAAAAATTGGTAAATTAAATTTACATTTTAAGTTTTGTATTTTACTAAAAGTGTGGTATTAAGAAACTAGAAATGTCATTATTATACGGTACGGTAATTTTACCAGGAATTTTTTCTCCATGTAGAAGTGCATCCACAAGATGATCCTTAAAAACTGAAATGAAAAAAAAAAAGAAAAGGAAAAAAAAAAAAAAAGAAGGAGCCACAAGCCAATATTTAAATTCGAAGAACATTAAAATCTGACGACAAATTAAAGGGAACTAATCAAAGTGAAGAAAATATTTAATTATTTAAATCAAAGCAAAAAAGGAGAGATAGAGAGTAAGGCATAGTAAACTATGATTATGAGTTTATTCATTTTTGCCTTCTTTTAATTGTAATGTTAATGTATTTATCATTGACATTTATTTGTGAAAGGTTAACTTTAAATATTTTATTTTAATTCCTGTATTATTAGTATTGTATTTTAATTTTAGTGTCTATAGTATTATCCAGTATTATTTTACTGTCTGTTATTTTAATTCCAATACCATAATATGCTTTTACTTTCTTTTTATAAGGAGTTTAAAAAATAATTATTATGATTCTAGTTAAGGAAGCATCTTGCATGAATTTACCGTGAAAAATTAATAAATCGTAAAGAGCTAAAAATATAATTAACTGAATGAAACAATTTTCTTGCTTTTGTTTCGTTCCAGGAAAATCTCTTAATATAAAATTAAATTTTAATAAAAAAGATAACTTATTGACCATGAAATTTATAACTGATAAGTTATTTCCAGTAGTTATATAGAGCATCTAATTTTCCTGAAATTGCAAAAAAATCTCAATTTTAAGCATTTTTTATTTTAACCTTTCTCGCCCTTAAATATGGAATTTTTTTAATGTATTTGTAATTTTTGTTAAAGAAAAAAAGTGTCAACATTTTATTAATTTTTATTCTATGTATTATAAAACTAAACTCAGTGGCGTGACAGCCCATAGAGGGCCAAGGCCTACTGTGCCCATCTCAGTTTTCTTGACCTTGGGCTCTGGAGTGCAGGAGCAGATGTTCCAGTCAGGTGGTCAGCCGAACGCGGAACCCCCAGTGTTTAGTTCCCAAGCATGCTTGGTACTCATTTATCGACCCACTGAAGGGATGAAAGGCTGAGTCAACCTTGCCCAGCCCGAGGATCGAACCAGGGACCTGTGGCACGACAGCGCGAAACGCTACCGCTCAGCCACCGGGCGTCATTCTATGTATTATAATTCTTTATTTATTCTTATTTATAAATTAATTTGCAAATTATTCCTTAGATCTCTAAGCTCATTATATGCTTTTCGACCGAAGCTTATTGATACTCATTATCTTGGAAACTATTTACATTTAATTAAAAACACGCAAAATCAAAATCATTCAATCTAAGTGGAATTTCATAAGTAAATTGATTATTGCTTTTTATATATTTATTAATTAACCGAATTTGCCGGTAACTGAGTAATTTACTGGAAAATTAAGATCTATGATCTGAAGCACAAAGCGTAAAATCTAAACTGCAATCTTTTGAATTGGATCTGCTAACTATAATGGAGCATGTAGTTAGGAGAAATATATTTTTCAAATTTATTATTTTTCTTAAAAAAATAAAATAAAAAAATTTACTAAAATGCCACTCAGTTGACATTTGATATTGATTTGTCACTTGATTTATAAAATAAGTGGAAAATTGAAATTTATAAATAAATATACTTCTTGAGCTTAGTAAACGTAGAAAATGAATTTTTTACCAACTGGCGGTTCAGAGAAAGGGCAAAATAGGGAGCCTATATACTATTTCTCCATCGAATGACTTGGAAGAAACCGGTTTCCCTATGCCGAAAAATATCAAATTAAAATGGGACTTTTTAGGAACAGAATTGCCAGTGGATCAATTTTTCAAAGAAATATATATATATTCTTTTAATATTTGGAATTGGAATATCGTACAACTAATAATAATATATTATTTTTTACGTGGCTGAATATTCCGAGTTTCGTTAAATTGTTATAGAATTTAGTAAGGAAGGAATGCTTTGTTTTGAAATCACTTAGCATAATTATCGTGTCCTTTATATTTATTTAAATTATTTAAGAGTCATAGTGATTAAAGTTGTTCAAAATTAGGAATACAAAATCGAAAATCAAATGGTAAATCACAATATTTACTACCACTTTCAATATTCAAGAAATATCACTGTAAAAATCACTAGATGTTGACATGTAGGTATTTACAGAGTCTTAAAATTAAATTTAAGAAAAAATTATGATTCTCTTACTAAAGACAAAATTTATAAAATAAAATTGAATCCTACTTTTTTTATTTACTTTTTTATAAGAAAAAGCAGATTAAATAATAAAATTTTTGACTGGTCTTTACTAATCTTATGTTATGACACGTCTACAATAGCCCTTTTTCAATGAGCTCTAACACGTAAAAAAAAAATTAACAAAAAAAGGATTACTAATAAAGCACATTTTCATGTTCACTTATGTTTCATTCAAAATGAAGATATCAGTTTAAATTTTAATAAAAAATTATAGATAAGTTCAAATTAATAATTCTCATGTTTTTTTGGCAAATCTATAAAAAAACACTAGCTCTCCTTTTCATTACTTACATTGAAAAAATAAAAATAATTAATTAAAAATGTTTTTATTTAAAGGACGCATTTTCCTTAAGTGTATTTTTAAATAAATTTAAAGCAAAAATTCTTAAAAATATTAGTTAATATTTAGTTCTTAAATTTTTGATGCTTCATTTAAATTATTATTTAAATTTATCTCCTTAAAAGCAATTTTTACTTGCTAAACCTCTTTATTATCCCCTAAAAACATGAGAAATTTTATACATTTCATGAAATGAATTTTTATACTGATAAATGTTCGGTAGCGTATTCAACCATTATATCGTTCAGTTAAGCTACAAGGATAACATGATACCAAATTGATCTGTACAATTGATTTATATGATATTGTTTAAATTTGGATCGAAGCGCGATTAATTTAACACTTTATTAAATTAACAGGAAATTCGCACTAGACTAGTTCTTTTCAAGTTCCAGCGTTTAACTATATTATTGTTCAAAGTTGTATCAGTTTCTCTGGGAATGTAAAAACCTAGCCTTTTAATCAATACTATATTCGACTTCCCCTTCAAAAGTGACGTTAATATTTAATTGGTGAACCATAAAGAATTAGACAAATTAAGTTTTATGTAATATGGTATTTACAAGCAATAACAAATTGTCTTCATTTCCGTTATTTTCTACAACTGTAAATACAGATAATATTTTTAAAATTATTTTCGTAATTTTTTATACAAAAATGAATATTTTTGTTTCATCCAAGAAAGACCACGAAACAAAATTAAATAGACATAGTGCAAAAATTTGCACGGAAAAAATATTGTAGCAGAATTACTGACATTTATAGTAAATAAATATTCTGGTAATAAAATCAAAATATACTGCATTTAAACAATTCATTTGGTAATTTTTTTACTTCATATGGTAACGATTTACTGGAAATTATGGTTTCCAAAATTATGGTATTCATTACACCATATTTAGTAAAAAATATAAAACTGAAAAGTAAATTTAACCGAATAAATAGCTTGTTCTAAGATATCATGAAAAAATTACCAAATTTTAAGAAATATGCCAAATTTTATCACACATTGCAAAACCATATTTTATTGTTAATTTTACTAAATTCAATCAATTTCAATCAAAGCTCCTCGTTGGAGTTTTTTGAGTTTTTGGTGTTCCCATTAAGCCAGAAACATGAGAAACTTTACAAAGTACTGTTAGTTTTGGCCATACTTTTTTCTCAATGCGTGAATTCTAATCAAATTATAGAAACTTCAAACAATAAAAAAATAAGTTTTGCCAATAAGTAGCTGCTATTTTTTTTAAAAAAAATGAAACATTCCTTTTAAAAAGAACATTAGAATATTTACTAAGAAGAAACGGGCGCAAAAATAAATACCTTAATTTTTTTAGTACAATTATTAACAAACTTTTAAAATTTTGAATGAATATAATTTATAGAAAATAGAATATTTTTCTTATTTGTTTTTATTGGTCATACATTTCTATCAAAAATTATTAAATGTAGTAAAGTAAAGCTCACTTGATAATAACAAGCACGTGAGATATGTGGATTATGATTGATGAAGATTATGAACTTCATTATTTTGAATTCAAATGACATGTCAATCTAAACAAACATTTCTCGCCTTTATTTATTTATTTATTTTATTTATCCTTCATACCAGCTCTGTTTTAATTATTGTGTATAACTCGAATATTAAGAAAACTAAAGCAAATCCAGGAAAAATTTCCTTTCTTTTAAAGCTGCGTAAGTTATAATGTTAAATTACATTAATTCTTGACCGGAATATAAACATGTTATAATTTGATTAAAGACTTCCATACAAAAGGGACAAAGAGTCGCCATGTTTCAAGCTCATGAAACTAGGCACCAATTTTCAAGTCTTGCAAGCATGAATGAGAAGAAAAAGAAGTGATTTGAAATAGAAAATGTGAAGTTGCCAAGAAAAATGAAAAATAAAGGTTAAAAACAAAACTAGAAAATACAGGAGCAGCCGAGAGAGAAAAAAATAGCACATTTACGTTTTCTGTTTGAAATCACTTCTATTTCTTCTCATTCACCTCTGGCAAGTCTTGAAAATGGGCGCATATTTTTGAACGCTTTAAACATGTCGACTGCTATTTCCATTTTGTATTTTTTTGAAGGGAGTGAAGTTTTTAATAACGTAGTATGTTACCGCTTTATGTTACTCGTTATTTCATACTTATTTAATATAAACATGTCACAAAAAATAAAAATTTAACTGTTTCCTTGTCTGCTGCAGTCTTACAACTGTTTAGAGATTTCAAAGTGTACTAAAAGTACTAAAAATGGTCTGTTTCAGAATTCACTAATAAAATGTAAATTTTATAGTCACGCTTAATGCTTTAGTTTAATTATAGTTCAGAAAGACAATTAATTTAGTTTTACTTTTTAAGATATTTTTTGAATGCTTGCATTTTTTCCATTTTTGTTTATCTCTTATTTTGTCTATCATTGTTTATGGCTTTTCCATTTGTATACGTATTTTGATTAATCATGAACACTTGTTCATTCTTTTAGATGGCTGCTTCTCATTTATTAAAATGAATAAAGCAAAAAGAATATTATGCTATTTATAAATCGAAATGAATTACTCTTTGCATCACCAAAAATATCCCAATGCTTAAAATTTATTAAAATATTCATTAAATTTCAATACACTTTCATCAATCTCTGTAAAAGAAAACTTGCTTCAAAATAAAATCATTTGAAATTTTGAGAAAGCGTGCTGTCTATCAGATGTGAAAATTTAAGGCTAATAAATTTTGTGTAATATATCCCAATAACTTTTTCTGAAAATATATATGCTTTGAGAGAATGAAAAAAGAATCTAAATTCCAATATTCTTTGTGCAACTAGGCAAAATATATATTGTTTTTCTGTCTTGCTTCAAACACCTAATCTAATCAATCTAGGCATATTATTTACATTTTATGATGAAAAATTGTGAGAGGAGCTAACAAAGGCTTTATTTCTCATTTTTCATGCTTAGCTTTATAGCACCCGTATGAATTTTTTCTTATAAAACAATTTTGTGTTGATAAGATGTTCTGCCCAGAAACAGACTATGGCATTTATTTTAGAAAATTTGAATATATTTCAAAGAAATACTTTCCAATATTTTTTTATTTTAAATTAAATTTCTGTCGAAACCAGTTTCAGTAAATGATATAAAGCTGTAAAAGAAAAGATCTAGATGGAAGCATATATGTAATGAAGTTTTCGAAAATGAAATTTCGCTTTACATAGCAAAACTAAAATTACCAGACGCTTATTTATAACAAGAAAACACTCACGAGCAAATCAAAATATTTCAGTGGGTTTAAAATTTGCAAACTTTCAATGTATTTAATATTTGACACTCTTGCTTAATAGATGAGTTTTTTTTCCAGAATTCCTTAATGGCAAATTCATATTGTAAAACTTTTATGCGAAGTTTCATTAATTAGTTTGTTAAACTTCCCTTCCGGTTTCTAGTACCTATTTCTGTTTGTTTTTTCTTTTTAACTCCAAGTATTAATAATTAGAGACGTGGCGGCACTGGTGATAGAACGCTCGCCTCTCTATGAGGTGAACCCCGTTCGAATCGCAATGACAATTGGTAGATACGAATTCCACACCCGGCACGCTCCGACACAGTGCTGACGAGAAAATATCCTCCGTGAATCATGGGTTTGAGTTCTGTCAGGCTAAGCGCCGTGGGAGATTTTCGTGTTTTCTCTCTCCTTGTAACGCAAATGCGAGTTAGTTTCATCAGAAAGTCCACCACGAAGTTAAATTTTTCCTAATATTTGATCTAGAATTTCCCTTGTCTTCTGAATTACGGTTCATAATTTCAAGTCTACAGAGTTGAACATTGATAGTCATAAACTGAGATTTGGGTTGGTTGTACGATGGCTCTACAATGAAATAAAAAGTATTTGCAATATTAATTCTTTTTAAAAAAAATTGAAAATGAGAAACAAATGCACGTTTCAAAAGATACGATAAGCTTTACTTTGTCAGAATAAAAAAAAATCAAATCAAATATTAGTATTGAAATAAATAATTCTTAATCAGACATATTCATTTAATTGGTATCAGAATTAAATAATAAAATAAGTTACTCATAAATCATAAAAAGAACTATTGCTTAAAAATAATCATTTTAAACTATTCTTAATTTTTCTGGTTCCAATAGAACAAAATCATTTGTCCAAAAATTTTGAACTGTAGAATATGAAACATTGAGCTGACGTAAACTTTTCAACCAGAATTAAAGTTGGTTGGTTTGCGTTAGTAGTATAAGTTAGCCTATGTTATGTGGTGAAATAGACCACCCTGTTTTATTTAATTTTGTCGCTAGCAAACGTGTTTTAGAAATTTTTTAGCTATAATCTTCTTTTTTTTCAGATGTTCATGGTGGACTGATTTCTAGCTGCTGAAAGATTTCAACAATAGATGAAGTTTTAGGTAAAGTACAGAAAATTTAAGTAATGTTTCTTACAAAAACCACAAAGATTTGTGGTTAAATTAATGTAACTTAAATATCACAAATATCAACTCATGCAATAATTTGAGGAAAATACATGCAAGGTAACAAAATGGCACTAGAAACTATGTTTGAAGTAAAGTCAAAAGATAATAGAAGGAGATATTAAGCAAAAATGTATAAATATTATTAAGTTTTTCTAGAGTAGTGTAACCAGTTTTTAAAACTACTTAGGAAATAATCCAGTTTCTAATTTCTAGTTTTTAACAATCATATTTTAACTCGCATTTTGCGTCAGAAATCTCATGAAAAACAAATGATTGAAACAAAAATGAATGGGAAACTTATGCATAGCCTATACATTTCTAAACCTTAAGTATTAGTTAACAAAAGTTACACTGCAAACATTTTCATTCTAAAATTATAATACTGTCGGCAGTTTGCTCATCCGATTAACCAGAAAAGAATATTTTTCTTCCTTTTCCGGTTTTGAAACCGTATACAACTAGTACGGTAAAAAAAATCGTGAATGGAAAACTATGCGGACTTTTAACCATTTACAACTAGCATGGTTTCCAAACCTTAAAAAAGGAAATTCAACTGGATAGTTCAGCAGCCTTGCAGTGCTGCCATATATGCGTGAAGGAGAGAATCGTATTCAAACATCCCAGGGTCACAAATTGAGGAGTACAGGACACTGGAAACTCTTCATGTATTGAAAGGAATGAAGGAAATATCGTGGTGTCAACGCTGGGATTCGAACCCCTTTCTGCCAGTCATGAGATCGACAGATTACCCCTCTCGGCTATAATATGCAACCATCTTCATGGTTCTAAGTGACTTCATTTCAGGTCGGTCTAGTCAGTGCGATAAAGTTATTTTTTAGTCGTATTCGGAGAAATCAGTTATTGAGCGGTTTTTCTCACAGTTAACAGATTGAATACTATCGAATTTACGACTATTTCACTGATTTGTTTCGATATGGCAAAATAACAATTAAGTAAATTTCTATTTAACCATTTTTCCGAGAAATTTCTACCAGTGTAGAAGGTACTTTTTTTTCACCAATGCAAAGTGTACATTTTTAGCTTGTAAATGCCAATTATATTGCGATAATATGTTAAATTATAAGTTATTTTTAATAAAGGATAATAGGACTATAATATTATCCTATTAATTTATTATCATATTATATTAAGATGATATGATTATCTAAAGCTAATTTTATAATGATTACTTTAAGTTAATAATAGTATAAGTAGCTTAAGGTTAACAGATACAATTAATTAAAACGTTTTTTTTTTTCGCTTGTAAGGAAGAAACAATCACAACAACAGTGATGGCCAAGTAGACCAAAGGGAAAGGGAGGAAATAATCGTTTTTCTCAGTGATATCAGGCTTAAAATCATTAAATAAAATGAATTCCCACTGCACCTTTCTCATACACGTGGATGCTAGAAGGTCAAATGTATCAACTTATGTCATTTATTTCCACGTGGAGAAATTTTTTTAGTAAAAACACATTACCGTATAGATAATACCATTTCTGGTTTTTAAAAAAAAGTAAATTAATAAAAGAAATAAATAAAAACATAATTTTAAACAGTAACTCTAAAATATACGATTTTTAAACCAGTCATTTGACAATTCTACCGTTTATATGGTAATGGTTTACGGGTAATTTTAATCTTCAAAACTACTTTTCTTATTGCCGCATATTAAGTAAAAAATACAAAACTGGAAAGTAAATTTAACAGAATAAATGACTTTATGCCATGCTCTAAAGGTATCATGATAAAACAACAAATTTTCACAACATTTTCCAAAGTTTATCACGTATTAAAAAGCTATTCATTATTGTTAATTCAACGAAAATCTATATTAAAAGGCTTCTCTGAAAATTATCGTTTATTTTGGTACCTTCATAGTGACCGGAACACTGTATATTTCACCATATTCTGTTAGTTTTAACCAACTTCCTTTCTCTGTGCAGTGATGCAATTTGTTGGAAATAAATAAGCAGTTTTTAATGGTTTTGTGATGCTTAATAACTTGGTAATTAATAATAATAATTTAATTTTAAATAATAATAATAATTTAATGGCAAATAATAATAGTAATTTAATGGTAATTAATAATAATTAATAATTTTTGTTGGCAACATATATTGGATACTTTGTTTTCCATTTGCAACAGTATAGGAATCTATCTTATAAGAAATTTAAATAAGTTGAAGAATGTTGCAAAAATTTAGATCAAAGCGTCCATATCGGCTTTAAAAATTATATATTTATTTGCGTGATATAAATATTGTATTGTTCCATGGCGCAAAATATTTAACAAGCAGTTTTAACAACGATACAAAGTTAATACACGAATGTCCAGGTTTTATAAGAAGTAGGAATGGTTTTATATATAACTAGTACATAATAATAACAGGTTTCATTATCTAATCCAAAGTTACATTTTCAAATCCAAATAAAACACTAGTTTTATAGATTATATCAAAAAGTCGGATTATATCAAAATGAAGACAGATCTATACTCGTCTAACTGATAGTTAGATCAATAGGTCAGTATAGGGGCGCCGGCATATAATATTTCAAACTAATTACAATGTTTCTGCATCACAAATTTTTAGATACTATGTAAGCACAATTTATGCTATACAGGGTTTTACAATAATCTTTACGAATTTAGTTTCAGTGTAATAGAAAAAAATTATAGGAGTACCTGATCATATGTTTCGGTAAAAAAAAAAAAAATTAAAAAAATTAAAAAAAACATGGTCATGCTTTAAAAATTGCAAGTAGACTTGAAGTATTATTTTTAACTGATGATAATTTTTAATATTTATGCAAGAATTTAATATTTTTAATGTTAATATTTGAATTTAAAATACGATCCAATATTGTTCCATTCATGTTTAACAATTGCTACATTCATGAAGCATTGCTCATTTAGCGAAAAGAATCCATAAGATTTTTTTTAACATTAGTCTCTTCAATTATTATTGAAATCTAATATACATTTATTCATGTTACATTTTGCGATCATCGACTTATTACATATTGCATTTTTACGTTACGTTAAATTTGAATTATTTAATAAGAGATCAGAAAGGAGACTGAATTAAACCTACATTGAAAGGGAAGAATTAATTCCAGCTAAGTAATACAATACTAAAGAGATTGTAAGCAAGACTGAATTGAATTTGCATAAAAAGGGGAAATTAATTTTAGAAAAAAAAATAACATAGTAGTAAGTAATTTCACTTATTAAATAATTTGGTTAACAATTTTAGTCAGCACGCCTCACAAACCAAAGGAAACGTTCATGTTATTGCATAGATAAGTTATAGTAAAATCGTGTTTTTAGAGCATATATGTTAAAATCATGTTATAGTTAGTTTTAGATTAAAATACTGGGAAACAATTTTTCTACATAATCAGAATTAAAACTGCGTAGGAAACCATGCTTGGAAGTTTTGCCATACGCGGCAAGGGACGTTCTCTAGTAGAGTATAATTGTTATTAACTGTTTTTATCAACATTATTAATTATATTCAGAGAAAAGAACTTATCAGGAACGTTACTGTTAATAACCGAAATAACTGTTAACTGTTTCTTTTAAAACTGTTATGAAAGAAACAGTTTAAAGTAACTATTTCGTGTGCATAATAGAGAAGTGGAGCATTTATGCGACCTCCCTTGTAAATAACTTTTTCAAAATTGAATATTTCAACAAAAAATAGACTGAAAATGTCATTTAAAAAAATCTGCAGCCTTAGAAGAAAAACTAATTTTAGTTTTAAAATCCCCATATTCGAATTAGGTAAGATCAAGTATTTGTATAAATGCAGCAAACAATTTGTTCTCCAGTGTTTCTATAATTAGTTAAAACATTATTTATAAAAATTAACTTAAAACAGTGTATGATTTCTAAAGATTTACTGAAATGATTTAAAATCAAAGAAAAAAAATTTCAAACTTCTGTGTTTCGACTGAACTATATTTAAAAAGTATTATGTAAGTTAAAGAAGCAAAATCTATACATAATAGAGATTGAAATCTGTAACTAACTGAAATTTATGAAATCTCCACAATTTAACACCCCAACCGCCAGACGATGCCTGCAAAAAAATGAAAATAGGGTGAAGGAATAACAAAAAAACCGGTTGTCACTGAATAATCAAAATAAAAGCTATAAAAAGAAAAATCACACCTAGTTCTTCGTGAGCTTGGTTTTTATGGCCTCCTACGATTTGAAATCCAGTTCTGTTTAAAATAACTGGTTCAAAGGAAAGCCATCCTACTTCTTTTTTAATGCATCATTTTATTTGCAAACATTTTGTATAATTTACAATTGATAAAACAGTTTCAATTTTTGAAAAAAAATTTATAATTTAAAGGGAATAACTTTAAAACTGGATGGAGTATACCCATTTTTATTTCAGGCACACGTGGGACTATCTTTTCTCTTAAAGGTTGATGCCATAAAGATAAAATTTTACGGGAAGCAATAAACTGATCGTTTTTAGCTTACTTTTTTTGCTTCAATGAACTTTGTTTGAACTTTTTCAATAACGATGTTCTAAAAAATTAACTGCCTCATAAAAACAAACTTGCGTTCGTGTTTTCAAACTCATCAAGATTCTGTTTTTTATATGCATGATCGATGCAAAAAATGTCCATTTCGAGTTGATTACTTCCAGTTTTGCTTCCCCTTGCTTAACATTTATCCATTATTTTATGAGTATTTAAATTCCTACTTGATTAAATTTACGTTTTGAAAGTAAGTAAATAAATATGATGAATTGAATTAGCTGCTTTTATTTACCAGGCTTCAAATGTTAATAGTATCCACTATATTTCAGTATAAAAAAAAACCATAGCCTTGCAATATTTTTTTTTTTTAAAAACTGTATTCTAAACCACTCTTTATGAGTTTTTCATTGTAACATATGTGCAAAGTGTTCTCGAAGATGTTTCTTTTGTCAAAATTAAGTCCAAGAGTTAAACGAAGTATCTCAATAAATTTTGATCTAATGACTAAAATGCCACTTATTACCTAACATGCTATCTTAATTATGATAAATTTCTTGCTAAGAGATAATTGAAATTGACAAAATCGAATATGAAAACGAACTTTCACCGATAAACATGCTCTTTTTCCGACTAATTTGGGTTTTTAGTGTTTAAAAAGAGAAAAGTAACAACAAACTTTAATTACAATACACCGCCTTACAATATACTTACAGCACTATTTAGTAGCTTTAGAAGTGACCAGCTCATGCAATTTTTCCTACTCTGCAATAAAGTTTAAAGCCTTCGAAAACTTAAGAGACAGACAATAAATTCCAAGAAAAATCACGTATTTTTGAACACACTAGGCTAGAAAAATCAAGCAATAAGCTTGCAACTTGCATCAATTACTTTGAATGTTATTTTCAATAGCTGTATAAAATTTCGTAAATCTAGCTTAAATATTTATGCATATATAAATATTGTTATAAGAGACTGATTTTTTTTTGTCTTACGATTTTTCCTTTAACTTTTAAAATATTCAGTAAAATCAAACAGAATTTTTGGAGCAATTTAAAATTAATTACAAAATAATTGTTTTAAAATTTAAGAAGAAAAAAAAAACTGCGCAAGATATGAGTTTTTAAAGCAGTTCTTTTGTACTGCGCATGCGCGAGATATTTTTCATATATTTTTTTATAATTTGGTAGTGAATCATATTGGGCAACTAATGGAAAAAAATCTGAGATAAATTTCTTAAAAACATAAAAAGTTGTTTCTGTAATTTCAAAAAAAAAAAAAAAAACTCAAAATAATCAGGAGTTTTCTATAAATTTTATTATGCAGTATTGCAAATTGCACTACCTGCCAGCAAAAACAAAATTATATATGTGGAAAATCCCATATCGTTTTGAGCCTTTTTAAAAAGTACAAAAACTGCCTAGAAAATTGGTTGATTTTTAAATCAAATATTTTCTATTAATTGCCTAACACGATTCACTATAAAATTATGAAAAAGTAATTTTAAATATTTCTAGCGCATGTGCAGTACAAAAGAGCTATTTTTAATATTCATATCTGGTATATTTTTCAACGATTTTTTTCCTTCAAATTTTAAACTAATGTTTTCTTAATTAATTTTAAATTGCTCAGTGAATTTTGTTTAAATTTACTAAATTTTTTTAAAGTTATTTCTAAGTAATTTTTAGAGTTATTTTGAAAGTTATTTTTAAAGTAAATAAATATAAAAAACTGAAAATGTCTCTTCTATTACTGTAGGGTGGTGTACAACAGTATATATCGTAATATATTATATTTGAATTACAATATATCAGCACAAAATACCAATGCATCAATCAGGAGATGTGTCGAAATATTTTACTCTCTTAACGTGTGTTTCACCATATATATGGTAACAAATAAAAGTGCTCTAAATTGTAAAATTCGCAAGGAAAAAACAGAAATTAAGCAAGGAAAGAACAGAAATGTTTCCGCAAAAGCTGGGGCTGAAAAACCTATTGAAGAAATAAGGACGAGTTCACCTTTCAACTCGTCTATTAAGAAGCGCCTAAGTTGTAGTAGTAGTAGTAGCACAATGAGCAATTGGCGATGGTCTGAGAAACATCTCTGAGGATGATCCGAAGATATGCCATGGTAATTTTGATCCTCTGCGGAGGACAGAGCTCCCCTGCTTTGGACCTCCGAACGAAGTCGTGCAATTAACGGTTGATCAATTTAACGAGAACCGATGCCACACTCCCTCGGTCCGTACGCAGGCTCACCCACCCTCTCCACTGACCGTAAGCAGCGATGCTTGTTCTCAGTTTAATACTGGAAATCGTGTCTTTACAATCAGACAAAACGTTGAGACTCGAGACAAATACAAATTTTCAATGNTAGATAGATAGATAGATAGATAGATAGATAGATATCTAAATAGATAGATAGATAGATAGATAGATAGATATAGATATATGTGTGTGCAACAAAGCTTATAATTACGAAAATATTGAAATGAACCCATGAAATAATTATTAAAATTGTTAAATGAGGTAGTTTTAATAAAATTCAAAAAATCTTCATTTACATAGCTCATATGAAATAAATTATGAATCAGTAACTACTAGACAACAGCCTTCAATCCGAGAAATATCTTTCTATACCTTAATTATACACTCCCAGCTGTTGCATACTGTTGCCAAATCTAACGCTAAGCACTATGCATTTCACATGGAAAGATAAATTTGATCATCATAACTTTATACATAATGGAACTATGTATGCCATGCTACTATGCAATGAAAACTTTTGATTCTTATCATTCTATGTAACGACATTTCTTTCATATAACAACAAATTGCTCTTCTGATTTTTGAGAGTTTATCCTCTTTAGGCTCCTAAATTATCCAAACGTGAGCGATGCAATTTTAGGAACACTGATAGTTCAAAGCACGAGGAAGGTAACTGTCGACATTAAAACATCCTACTACGGACGTTCGGGCGTCACGCGAAAAATAAATAAATAAATAAAGCAGAAATATCTGACTAATGGAAGAAAAAAAAACTTGCAAAAGATCGAGAACACATTGGGCAAGCCTGATTAGAAACTTGCAAACAATGAGGTGCAAGAATGGAAACCGATCGACAACGCATTTCTCGATTCACGTGACGCCATTACGCTGATTTAAATCTCAGGCCATTTACTATGATCTAACTTAAATAAAAACTTAATCCAAGCGTTGTTATTGGAAAAATGAATCAATTATGTGTGTTTTGCTGTGCCTTCAGCTTTAAGAATGAAGCTGTTGGAATTTGTTGTGCTGGATGAAAATTGAAACGAATCCATTAACAACGTTGATATTAAGTCAAACAAACCAATCGAAACATTTCTTAAGCATTTTCAGTTTTCGATCTGCCACACCTTTATCATGACCATATCAGCACAAGAGCAGTAATTACAAATGCGTAGACTGGAAAATCCTTTCTTCTCACATGGGAAGCTATGCGGTCTGCTCACGCGTTGGAATATTTCAAATTTATTCGCGTAAGCTCCGAACGGTTTTTGCATATACAAAAGTACTAGAATGAACATATCTACAACGAAACGTAAAAATCTAAATTTTTATTCTCCCTAACATAAGAACATATAGTCACATTAAAATGATGTAAATTATTTAATTTCGAATTACATACACTGTAAAAAAATCCTGATAGAATTACGGTATAGAGTACCGGCACTTTGGGTACATCATGGGTAAAATATTATACCATATTTTTTACGGTATATATTTAATTAGGGAGATTTCGCTATTTTTACTCTAATTGTTCTTGTTAAAAGTACCAGCCCCTGAAAGTCAGCACTTTTTACCATAATTTGATGCGAAAATTTTTCTAGAGTGGTTTCTTTTAAATATAATTCAAACTGGGGGAGTTTCAACGCACTCTGGGTACAGCTAAATAAGCATTAAAATATGCCGATCACCATGATATTTTCCGGAGATTTCTAAATTTATTTTGCAAACAACTTCTAAATAATAAGCATTAAAATCTGCCGATCACCATGATATTTTCCTGAGATTTCTAAATTTATTTTGCAAACTACTTCTAAATAATAACGTTAAATAAGGATAGCTATTTCACAAAAATTTCGCGAGGATTCTAACATTTCAAATCTATCCTGGCAAAAACCAATTAAGGGATTTTCTAAGCTACTCTCTGAGAATTCTAAGGAATTTCTCCTTCCCACATCTCATTTTAAGACCGAAAATGTAAGTATTCTGGTCGTTGAATGCAATTGTAATTACGCGTCGATGACTGGTGAAGCCCAATTTCCCCTGAAGACGAGGCTATCAACATCTAGGCTAGGTTAAGTTGACGATTTCCCAATGGTTGGCGTGGATCAAATTTGCATTTCTTTCGAATTTGAATTCAGAGCTGATTCTGTTTCCCCCAAAACTTTTACCGCACTTGAGCTGAAGCTTAAAATCGTATTACTATTTTAACTAGGCAAATCTTCAGAGAATATGACTGTGGGATTCGAATTATAAGTGTGGTATAACTTTCGAAATCTCTGGGCGAAGTTAGGAAGAAATTTAAAAGTCATAAACGACAGCTTTATGTGAACTTTATGTGAGTATTTTTAAGCTTTATGTGAGCTCCAGATAGTGTGTTGAATAAATTTAATAGTTCAACTTTTTTTTTATTAAGGATGTCTTTATACCAAATCTAAATTGCTTAAGACTTTTTTTAAAAAAAATAATAACACAATATTTATGTAAGGATTTGTAACTGCATGCCAACTCATTAGGGGACTTGGTTTAATGTTGGTTGCCAAAAAGTTGTAAGAAAAAAGTATCAATCTAGAGAAATAAGACTTTATTTAAAAACGTATAGTTCTTCTAACGACTTGGCGACAATAATAATTCCGTATTGTATGGTAATGACATTTCTGATAAGGAAAGAAAATGGTATTTAAACTATTCATTTAGAAATTTTTTCTTCCATATGGTATCTGCTTACTGAAAATTTTGACTTTAAAATAATAATTTTTATCGCTCTACTTATAATAAAACAAATAGAAAACTGAAAAGTAAATTTACCGAATAAATGATATTTATGCCATCATCTATCTAAAGTATCACGATAAAATTACCAACTTTTACCTCATACTATAAAACAATGTTTTAAAGTTAATTTTACCAAAATCATTACCGAAGAACTTCGGTATTAATTATTGAATTTTTTTTAAATGTTCTCTAATGGCCCGAAAAACGGTTAACTTAATCATATTCTGCTAGTTTTCACCCTACTTTTTTTCTTCTTAATGAAGGAATATAATTTTTTAATAGACCAGCGGATGTTGGAAGATGAAGAGAGACTTATGAAGTTAAGTACCAGTTGGTGGTTGCTCTGAAATTCCGAACTGATATATTTAAAACTTTTTTCAATTTTTTTAATTCTAACTAGATACAGTAGACTTGTGATACCTCGAACTTCGGTATCTCGAAAACCTCGTTATCTCAAAAAAATATTTTTCCCTTTTGTATTATCTATACACCTAATGTTAATTTGAATTCCTATGTCGAAGAGTTTCTTCCCAAAATTGAAATAGAAAATTAATTTCTTTCGGAAAACCCCCTATTTAAATTTATTGTAAACCAGTTCTTTTCTATTTAATGCATACTAATTTTTGTCTAACTTATGAAAATAAAATTATCATTGTTGTATTTAGATTTATGGTCCATGATCATTACATGAATATTTGTAAACAGTTGTACGTATGTTTCATGGCTCTACTTTTTAGAACATATTTAGTTCTGAATTTGTATTTCGAAAACTTGCTGTTTCGAAAATACCCTTTAAATTTCAGATATCGATAGTATACTGTACATTTTTATGTGCTTAATCATCCGCTAATTAATTGTCTATTCCAATAAAAAAAAATCCGTCTAAATTAAGGAAAGGATGACTTTTCGATACCAATTCATTTTTATAATATTTGAATAATCATAATAAATAATATTCTTTTGTTGCATTATCATTTGTTTAGGCCATTTAACAGCTAGGAATATAATCTGATTTCTATAAGATTGCATGTTACAATTCTACAGTAATCCCTTACAAAAAAATGTGCTTTTGAGGTTGAAAAATGAAAAAAAAAATACACCTATGGTAAGAAATGATGTTATGTTTGGCACTAAAAATAACCTCATTAATGAACCTTAATTTCAATCTCATTTACTCTTCACGAAAAGAATGCGTACATCTCTAACACAACCTCCCTAAGCTGGTTCCTCTAAAGTAGATTTCCTCAAAACAATCTCAAGTGTGAATAAAACAAGTTTATACACTTTGATTTTATACCTTGGGATTTTGACCTCTTAACTTTTAAGGTTGTTTTTGAAATCATCTTCGAATAAACCCCAAATCAAATTGACCTTTACCAATCAATGCAACCTGATATAAACCTCAAAAATACCTTGAATTTTTGTAAGGGATGCATCATTATTCACTAACCATATGTTGTACGGGGAATGAAATTCGTTGAGCTAATGCACTATCTAATTAAGTTAATACAGTGTATTCCAGAGGGGAACAAATGCGCGGGATTTCTTATAAAAGTTTCAGTTACCCCTAAACGACATGCTGTTGCAGCTTCCTGATTCGAGAGGGATTATAATATGATAAATGTTGGCAGGCCAGGAATAAAATTTAAGATCTTCGGTTCACAGGACTTGCATAACTTGTGGTACATGTATGTACATCGATTTATTTCATCCTTACATGCTTCTTTCTTCTCATCCTTTTTTCTTCATGTGTTTGTGTTTTCTGTATATGCTGCTCTTTAGTGAATCAATTGTATATTGCTAATATGAAAAAGAGGTTCTGAGTATTTTTTACAATAGACTCTTAAAGCTGTCATTTTCTTCATATTCGAAAAGAAAAGTTTGAATTATTCCAAAGGACCATAATGAACTTTATACTGATTACTATTATTTACTATATTTTTTGCTTACTTTTCTAACGATTATATANCAGTATACTCAGAAATAATTTTAGTTTAGACCGGGTGAAATTATTCGCACCACAAATATACGAATTTGCTTGAAGTGTTAAAAAAATAATCCGGACACCTCTAAAACAACTTGCTGCTCTAAAGTAGATTTCCTCAAAACAACCTCAAGCGTGAATAAAACAACCTCATACACCTTGATTTTATACCTTGGGATTTTGACCTTTAAACTTTTAAGGTTGTTTTTGAAATCATCTTCGAATAAACCCCAAATCAAATTGACCTTTACCAATCAATGTAACCTGATATAAACCTCAAAAATACCTTGAATTTTTGTAAGGGATGCATCATTATTGACTAACCATATGTTGTACGGGGAATGAAATTCGTTGAGCTAATGCACTATCTAATTAAGTTAATACAGAGTATTCCGAAAAGGAACAAATGCGCGGGATTTCTTATAAAAGTTTCAGTTACCCCTAAACGACATGCTGTTGCAGCTTCCTGATTCGAGAGGGATTATAATATGATAAATGTTGGCAGGCCAGGAATAAAATTTAAGATCTTCGGTTCACAGGACTTGCATAACTTGTGGTACATGTATGTACATCGATTTATTTCATCCTTACATGCTTCTTTCTTCTCATCCTTTTTTCTTCATGTGTTTGTGTTTTCTGTATATGCTGCTCTTTAGTGAATCAATTGTATATTGCTAATATGAAAAAGAGGTTCTGAGTATTTTTTACAATAGACTCTTAAAGCTGTCATTTTCTTCATATTCGAAAAGAAAAGTTTGAATTATTCCAAAGGACCATAATGAACTTTATACTGATTACTATTATTTACTATATTTTTTGCTTACTTTTCTAACGATTATATAATTTTGTTATCATATAAGAACACTATATCGTAAGTTTGAAACCCTGGATTTCAAACGTATGGTATTGACTGAAACTGCTTTTATTTAAATAATCCCATTCAATTCTCAATGAACAAACTTCTATGGCAGAGAGATGTAGCAGTTCACAATGAAAAGGAAATATGTCGAATAATGAAAGAATTCAAAATCAGACTCTAAAAGTTTTAATTAGAATTAAATATTTCAATAAACAGGAAACAAATGCAATTCTCATACTTTCCATACTTCAATATTTGTACTACATTAAAATTTACATATTCTTTGGAGAACATTGCAATAAAAATTTAAAATGAAAATAATATATTTTTAAATTTATTATTTATAAATGAAAAAGGCTGTTCGTTTGAAAAAAGCTAATTTTGCTTATGGTTTTCTAGATATATCCAATCTTATTAGTATTCTATTAACCACTGAAAAAAATACTTAACCAATTGTCTGGCTATCCTAACCCTTTTTATCGTATCATGGGATAATACGGTGAATAAACCTCGTCAAAAATAATCCTATATGACAATATAAACCAAACAAATATCCTGTCTTATTATACTTAGCTTTCCCAAACTTTTAGTTTCGTCCTCAACCTAGTGGGATATTCAAGAAATTGGTTATTCTTTTTGTTATGTATATATATATANTTCTGTATCGTCAATATAAATACACACAGAATTTTTATTTTTAATAATAAACTTGATATCTTGATCTTTCAACTCCTAGGGCCAAAGTGGTGTGAACTTTTAATTCTTTCTAAATAATATCAAACATTTATTTCTTGACATATCTCCATGTAAAAAAAATTATTTCCTCATTTCCATTTTATTATTGCACTCCCGCCCGTAAAAGAAAATGCAAAGACTTGCTTGTAAAATTGGGATTTTTACCAAAATATCCGAATCTGTAATAGAAAAAGAAGTTCCTATTTCCCTCCTGGCAATATATTTATATTTGAGAAAAGAAAGTTTTGTAATATTGAATGGCACTTTTGAAAATAATTCATGCGTGTAATTTTAGATTTTTGATCTTATACGTATTTAAAGAGTTATTTGATCATTTCCATCTTTTTCGACAATGTGCGATATATATCTCATGAAATTTAACTTTCTTTTTAATATCATTTTTTATTGTATTTATCTATATATCACTAAAAGGTAACACAGGGTACCAATATTTTTTTCTGTTGTAAAAAAAATTTGGAAAATTTCACATCGCTGATTTCAAATCTGCATTCGGTTCTTCTCACGAAGATACAGTCTTCATTATTTGACGCTTTTAGCATATTTTTTGTCGAAATATTTAAGTTTAAAAAAGAGATATATAACAGGGGGGAGCGTAAATAAAGCTACAAATATCTAGGAGAGTTACGTCATATCATCAGGATTAATATTGCATAGGAACTCTTGACCGGAAATTTCATCATACTGCGATAGGGGCGCGTCTCTGTTATGAACTGTTTCTTTGTGTGCTTCTGCATAGGCCATATTAGGGAAACTCCCCGTTGCATACGACGCTACTTCCGAACATGGGGTCCTACGCACTGCTATCCTGATGATGTGACTTAACTCTCTTCGAAGTTTGACACAATATTTATGTGACATCTTGTGATATATAAAGTTTTTAAACTTGTATATTGCGACAAAAATGGCTGAGATTTTCATTTAAAAAAATCTATATCTTTAGAAGCAAAACTAATTCCAGATTTGAAATCCCTATACTCAAATTCGCCAAGAGGAAGCAATTGTATAAATGCAACAAGAAATTGTTCTCCACTGTAATGGCCAACTTTACGTTTCATGCATTCTCTTTGGACAGAAAAATCACATCATACGGTTTTGAATATTCCAAAAAGCATTTTTTCGCCTTCTTAATCTTAAAATAAATAAAATTTAAAATCTTAAAAAAATTTAAATTATCTGTCCATCTCTTTTTCAACTGTATTTGTTTGCAACATTATTTATTATCCCCCTGTAAACAATGGATAACAATGGTTTTTGTCGAAACTGTTTCCTGGTTCATGCTAAGAGCGAACAAGTCAAAGGGACAAAATAATTATTGTCACTTTTTACACGAAAGCAATTCCATTTATAGTAAAGAAATAATTCATCCTTCTATTTTTTCGTAAAATAATAACTTCTTAGTGCTTAATGTATCTAACATTTTTAATAATCACTTTATCGTTAGCACCATATAACTGGATCAACGTCTGCTTAATAACACAAAAAAGACAAAAGGATCAGAGATATAAAATGCATCAATGCCCGAAGCGGAATTCGAATACGAGATTCCTGATATGAGGCTAACACCGTGACGACCACCATAGGGGCAGATCGGCTTATTCCATCACTTTATTTTCGATCATCCAAGTTTTGTCATTCTATACGACTGGCCATTAAAATTGCTACACCAGGAAGGAAAGCAAAGCCCAGAATGATATTTATTGGGCACATACATTATAGTTGGAAGAAAAAGTGATTAAATTTTCAAGATATTTGGATGTATAGATTCTGAGGAATCAGTATTCAGAGCAGACTCCCCTAGCCAAAATAACAGCAGTTATTCTCCTGGGCATCGAGTCGAACAGAAATTGGATAGCATGGACGAGTACAGCATTCCATGACGCTTCAACATTTTGCCACAATTCATCGACCATAGTGACTGACGAGTGGTGGCGTGCCAGTCGTTCTTCAACCATTGACCAGACGTTTTCAATTGGTGAGAGATCAGGAAAACGTGCTGGCCAGGGCAACAGGCTAACATTTTCTGTGTCAATGAAGGTCAGCGTCAAGGTTCGCCGAAGACATAGACGCCGTGTCTGACAATTCACGCGCTGCAAATGTCGTCGAACTGTTCGTGCAGACACTTGTTGCCCTGCAAATGACTCCAAGGTTCGTGATCTACCTGTACGATCCCTTAAGGCCATGTCGATAAAATGTCTGTATTCTCGGCTGTTAGTGATGGGGGCACCGCTGAGATCCAGCACGGAGTTCCATATGACCGTCATGAACTAATCGATTCCATATTCCGCTAACAGTCATGGGTTCTCGACCAACGCGAGCAGCAATACTTTGGTATGATAAACCGCAATCTCAGTAGGCCACAATTCACCCTTGATCAGACTCAGACACGTGCTGATAGGCATTTCTCCTTCTTACACGATGTATAACAAAAACTTTTTTACCCAGGAACAATGATGAAATTAAATTTTTGTATGAGAATCTTACTGTCAAATCTCTTTTTTATACACATTGTAGGTGGCGCTACCGCCTCCTGCTTTGCATGAATGCGCTGATAAGCTAATCATTTGCGTACCACAATATGCTTTATCCATCCTGCAAATTTCATGTTCGTGGTGAGTCGCCTCCTGGTGTTGCAATTTTAAAGGCCAGTAGTGTAGTTAACAATCTCCCGTAATGCTCTACGATGGGGTTTTGAGTTGATTAAACATTTTCATCATAGATTTGAGACTTTCCGTTTCATCTCAAATCACGTGATTTCATGACGAAATAAATCTCTAAATTATAGAAATATAGCTCAAGTAGTTCTGTATCGTCAAAAGTGAGAGTTTATATCGGATACCTTTGTATTAGCAACAAATTTTTTTTTTAATTTTTTTTGTTTATGATTCAAGATTTAAACATAACGCTGAAAATCTTGTTTTTTTACGATATTTTCAAATAATTGTGTAATATTACTTTTATTCCGTTATATGTGTATGATAAGTTTTTGACGTTGTTGATTGCCAAATACGTTATATCCACTTTCATAACTTGTATGTTTGGTCAACGAATGCTGTTAAAATACTGAATACAAATTAACTATTTAAAACTCAAAAAAAAAATATTTGAAGTTATCTTTTTGCACCATTGATAATTCTGCACTGTTTTTTAAGTTTTAATGTTTGTTAAGCTGGGTTGTGCACCATGATTATTAAATGATAGTAATAAAATTACAAATCCATTACTAAAAACATTTCAAATTAAGGAAATAAAAAAAAAATTGCAGAATTTTATTATTGCCTTATAATTCACTGTAAAAACATTTATTTGAAAACAATTATGACATGAACATAAATATATTTAAATATCAATATCTAATTTTGAATTTTTCTTTTTATAAAACAATGTGCATGTGATAATGTATTCAATGCTTTTCTCATTCCTACATTGCAACAAATATTTAGTGTAACTTAGTTGCATTTACTTTCTCTAGGGTATTTGGCGGCAACTAATTTATATTAAAGTAGTGTAGCTAGGATAGTTTTAAGCACAGCAAAACACCAGTATGTTCGTTTACACTATTTCACAATAAAGACAGATTTTCACAATAAAGTCAAGATAAATTTTAAAAAATGAAGTCGAAATATAATATTGACAATGTAATAAAGTCAAAATTAGTCACCTGAACCACTGGTGTGACGTCTTAAATTTTTCCAAAAAGGTCAGAATGTGACTTTGATGTCATTTTATCTCATGATATCACATAAAAGTCTCACTGACTATTTATTGTGATTTTTGTCACTTAGATGCAACAACTATACTTTAATGGAACTAAAGTCACTGAGAAAGTTTGATGCCACTTTGTTTCAGCTTTGATTCCTTGAAAGTCTCATGGGAACCATTTCATGACTTGTCTTTGGGTCTCAATCTTTTCTTATATTTACTTTTTAGCGAATTTATCTCATCGGTGCAACGTGTATTCTTTTATGCGACTTGCCTCATTTAAGTTACAACTTCACTCTATGAAGACTCCATCTCTTGAATTCCTTCTAAGCAAATTTTTGCAATAAACTTTTAAAATTAAATATAGAAATCACAATAGTGTTACACAAAGGGTCACAACAAATTATATTCTCAGGAACTATTGCTTTATTCTCTAACGATAACAGCATCAGTAAAAAGCGTTTAAGTGTATTTTTCCCTTTACTCAAATTATTGAACAATATTTAAATTAATGTATTTGAATGATCAGTGTTCATGTATGTACTTTCTCTGTACGTACATACACGCACAAACACACACACAAACAAGCGCATATATATATGTCATCCACTTCCCCAACGACACACTTTGAAGTGTGTAAGAACACTCGATTTATTAACTTGACGTACCAAATAGAGCACAATTATTATAGTTTTTCATCACCAAATTCGCCCAAACACCGCTGTTTTTACAGTGTAGCATCTTGTGTTATAAATATGTTAAAAAAATAACAACACTACACTTTTCCGTAGTCTTATAGAAATATATTCTATACTCTGAATTTATAAAACTTTTTTTTAAATATTTAAACTATAAGATTGTAATTTCCTGAGATACTTGAAAGTAATTAACTGGAAATTTTGCTTCTGGTAAGTGTTTATTTAACTGATAAGAAAAAAAAAAGAAAATTCCCATTTTTTTTTCTTTTTTGAATTATAAGTAAGTTGAAAAAACAAAATCCCTGGGGTAGATAATGTAAGAGAACCTATATCACATGAGCCTCTGGCAAATAAAGAGGAGGAAAGAAAAACGCGGTAATTTATCCATCAAGGGTCTAGAATAGTCATAGAAAAAATGAATAAATTACGCATATCTGAAAGACAGCACTCTGCATGTTTTTCAAAGGAATAAAAAGACTTATAAATTATGCATGAATTCTTTTTTGCATACAAATATTATTGCTTTATTCAGACCTGCAGCTGCATGATTACAAATAAAAGGGTAGAAAAAACTATCCATTAGAAACGTCAGCTCATCTATTTTCCCACAATTCTTCTTACTGCCTACCCTATTGGTGATACAATCTTTCCTGACAGTTTTAAACAAAAGAACGATTCCAAAATGTTCTTTCTAGACAGATTTGGCTCAGAAATGTGAACTCTATTCCACATCCTGTCGAGAAAATTATGCATATTATTCTCTTTAATACGTTATTCTCTTAAATATTTTTAATATTACTCACCAAAAGGATACTGAACTTCATATTTAATGCTCGTTAGTTACGGCACCCATTAATGAAAGTTGACACAAAATATTTTGAGAGAATGGAGCTTCAACAAAAGCACGCTCAACTTTCATTTCGGAAACTGTCTTCTTCTGTCGAGATTTCATAAGACTGAAAGGGATGTTCTGATAAAATTAAATGTCTTACCCCCAAGCAAATGGAAATTTTGAAAATATGAGATGACAGCAGAGACTTGCTTGGTTAGGTGAAAATATAAAATAATTGATTAAGTCTTGGACTGGTAATAAAAAGTGACAGCCTCACATTTTTTTTTTAAAAATTGTAAATGTAATACTTTTAAGCCTGAGGATATTTTAAAACAAAAGTTTTGTTTATTTTATGTTTTTTCGTGGTTTTAAATGACTGTCCGACAACTGAGAACATTTCACCTTAATGGGACAAATGAGTTGTCTGTTTTTAAAATTTTTTTTAACATTAATTAGCAAATTATTCAATTTATATAACAATGATATAAAAATGATAAAATGTTTATAAAAATGAACCAGAGTTAGATATTTTGTTCTAAAAATAAGTCTTATTTTTTTACATGATGTAAAAATCTGTATACCTAACAATTCAAAATTTTTTAGACTATCAATAAATAAAAGAATAAAAAATCTTAAATATTTACTGAAAGTTATTTTTTGCACGGACCGAATTTTAGAATTGTGTGCAAAAAATTTTTCATTTCGTTTGAAAATTTCTCGACGTATGGTAAAATACAACAAAAGTAAAATTAACATTAAGGGGTCCAAGCTTTGTAACGCTCTCTATTAGGACTGTATTTCCCAGAGCACATATTTTATGTAGAGTACATACTCCCCATATTTTAGGGTTAGAAATGTGAATAAGTCGAAAAAAAGGTATGTTTACGCAGATAAAGTATGTTTTTTAGTCACAACTTAAAATATCGTCTGCAAATTTTATATTTGACGTCACCCTCTCGAGCCATTAAGATTGAGTCGTAGAACGTGAAGTGATCTGATCGTTAGATCAAAAGTAATTTAGGGTGGTCTGTTTTTATTTCGCGTACTGTAAATTAATGTTTATTTTGAAAATTATTTGTAGTTGGCAGAGTCAAAAAAATATATTTGAAAAGATATTTGAAGTACTAAAAGAGAATTGAGCTAATTGCTTCAACAGAAGTCAAAAATGATAAATTTTAAAGTGAACATTATACGGCTGTCATACATATAATTTATCTTTAAGTAGATGGCTCTGGAAAATATAATGCTAATTTAAATTGTGCTTGATCTCATTCTTAGGAGAAAACTACCGTGATACCAATAAAACTTTTCAATGCATTGTGGTGTTATTAAATAAAAATTTTGGAAACCTGTAAAGTTCTAATTTGAAAAACCATAAAAATTGAGTATGACATATCCTTTGTTGCCTCAAAGCACTTATGTACATAAAGAGCTCAGTGGAAGAATATTATGGCATAAAAACCATTTATTCAGTTAAATTTACTGCAGTTTTCACTAAATTTAATAAGAATCATAATTTTGGTGACAAGATTTTCAGGAAAATAGTTTCCATGTGTCCTGAAAAATTACCAAATAAAGGGTTTATTAACAAAATTCGTAATAACGAAATTTACTTTTTTTTCCACTAGAATTGTCATTACCAAACATAACGGTAATTTTACCAGCATGTTTTTCTCCGTGTATATTACCGTAAAAATAGGCTTTTTACGGCCCTTCGAATGGGATAAGTACTAAAAAAAATGTGTATTTGGGTAATTTTATACCATCAAGAGAAATGTGATATGTCAAATTACTGAATATTGTTAAATAATTTTTTGTTTTTGTTTTGATTAGATAAACTTCTAAAAAATGTTTGCCTAATCTAATAGCGTAAAACCATCAAGGAAATCAACACAAAATACTAATTACATAATTAATTGTATCAGTATATCTCTTTCAGTGTTTTTCATGACTTTGTAACGTTAATCATTACCGAATTATTTATTATTTAGTTTTTTCTCAATCTAACCCGCATGAAAAAACTAGTATTCAGCTTGCAACAAAATTTGTATCAACACAAAAGTAATCAGAAAAATAATAAATTCATTAACAGAGCAGTGTGTCTGAAACACAGAGTATTGCGAACCAAAAACAACAAAATGATATGAAGCCATTTAAGGGGGCTGTTTCATTCTTTTAATTACAGATTCGTGAAAGTATCTACATTCCTCCTTAATGTATGAAAGCTGCGGTTTTTAAGTTTCTCCAGAGTTCCTTTGAACTCTTTGCGACTTAACATTTGTTTCAAGAGAGTGATTTTATCGAGCTGTTTGTTGCCAAGCGCAATTACCATGTTCTTCCAACCAAGAAATAATGAAATAAAGTCATTTACCTCCCTCTTCCACACTGTTAGAATTTCATTTTAAAATTACGGTAAAACAACGTCAACAGTATGTCCATTCATTTAACCATAAAGATTACGGTAAAGAATATTTTTTTATATTTGCGATTTTAGAAACCTTTTACAACTCGTATGGTGAAAAAAATAAATTCCAAACTGTAATTTTTTTTAACCATTTACAACTAGCATGGTTTCTAAACAATTGGAAATAGGTTGAGTTGTGTTTTATCAAATGGGACATAGAATGTGGTTGAATTCGTTTATCTGGAGGCTTCACCTATCCTAAAAGAGGGGAACACTTTAAATTCTTTTGTTGAAAGGAATGGAAGAATTAGTGTGGTGTCCACCCTGAGACTCTTCCAGCCATGAGATTCGTAAATTAGCCTTTTCAGTCATAATATGTACCAGAACTAAGTGGCTTCATTAGGTGGGCCTAATTAGTGCGATAAAATTCTGGTTCTTTAACCGTATAAGGTGAGAGCAGTTCACAAACGGAATTTTTCTCAGTTAACAGTTTGAATACCATTTATTTATGATTATTTGACAGTTTTGTTTGAATATTTTAATTGAACAATAAAATAAAATTGCTATTTAACCATTTTCTTCAAAGAAATTTCTAAGAATGCACTGAGTAACTACTGAATTACTATATTTAAAATAGAAATACGATAATGCTATATATTTTATTAAGACTAAAATAAGAAATTTCTCCGAGAAATCTCATTTTCTTAATGTCACTTACCTGCTTTTTCCTCTCAGCTTTTCGTATGTATTTCCTACTTTGAAAATTAGTATTTTCTTAAATTGAAAAAATAATTATCCAATTTTTTCACATCAGCAAAAATGTTTTTTTAAAAATATTTAATAAAGAGACATATTTCGTTATTAAAAATAAATGTATTCAAATAAATTTTAATTCCAGTTGAGTTATTGGTGGAAATTTAATAATCTTGAGAACAGCTAATATACTTAACTATTGTTACGGCATTTGCGTTTTAATCTTATTTTACTTGTCGCTACACAGATTTTCAAATAACCATCCTAGAAACAGATGTCAGAAATGTTTTGACTATTTTGAAATTTTATAAGGGCATCACTGACGTGAATATATCAAAAATTTAAGAGTTTTGCAAGTGATACTTTCTAATCATCAAAGTTTTAAGAGTATTGGATTTTATAAAATATATTTTGCAGTTTATTTCATCAATAGATATTTAGAAAGTAAGCTAAATCCTAATGCATATAAATAAAGTTTATATTTAAGACTTTTTTTAAAAACACACTGAGAAAAAATGTATAATTAAAACTACCAGAATATGTGTAGGAATTGCTCTGTGGAAACTCTAAAAAATGGTAATCTTTACCACAGCGGCTTGGTAATGATTTTGGTAAAAATAGTAATAAAATACGGTTTTATAATAAGTGATGAAATTTGATAATTTTATCAATTTTTTCTCTTAGAAATATTTAATTTTTTTAACATTATATTTTTTATTTTTTTTATCAGAAATGTCATTACTATACTATACTGAAAATATATTAATTTATTTTCCAGAAATTTACGAGTACTTTTCCTCCGTGCACTATTTTTTGGTTTTCCAGTTATACTTGTTTTTATTTGAAAAAATTGAAAAATATGTTCATAAAAATGTTTTCATTTTGCAGGGTAGTTATTTTCTATGTCAAACAGATAACTTTAATGTAATACTTTTACATTCAATCAAGTCAATAGACTTGTTCTCAAAATAATAAAACTGCCTTCTAAAATGCTATTTACAGAGACACGTTCAATTAACCTAAAATTTTTAATTGAAATAAATCTTGAGTGACAGTACATAATAAATGCACTATTTGCCTATGCATAACAATGGAACCAACAATGTAAACATTTCTGAATCAAAATACTGTAGAAAGTTCCGACACTTAGGATGAATTATTCAAAAAATCCATTTCACCGTAAAATGTTTTACCGCAAAATAATATACCATCATTTTTGCCAAAATGTTTATTTAAATAGAGTGATTCAATGATTTACGATAATTATTACTGTAAAAATTAAAGTATAGCTTATTTTTTGTTCCGTAACATGTTGTCTTAAAATCTATTTTATAGTAAAAAGTACTGGCAAACTGAGAGCCGGTATTTTTTGCAGTGTGATCGAAGAGTTGCCAATAACATATGGACGAGATATTTGGAAATGAGTCACTAAACGAACCTAAGACCCAGTTAAATATTATATATAACAAATTTTTCATACTATGTGCCCACTTATTATAAGTATTTTAAATGCTTGCAGAATGGTAAAATAAATAACTACATTTTTTAAATCAAGTAAACAGTTTATGTTTCATTCCATTCAATGGCTCAATTTTTGAAAAATAGATGAAAAAAAAAAGATAATAGTAAAAATTATATCATGAAATAATTAGAAAGTTATTTTATAAACAAGGAAATTCAATCAATATTGCTGATAAGTTTTATTCTTTTATGCATCTTAATTTTTTATTTTTGCAACTTTACTTATTTTCCGTGCATTTCAGAGGAACCAAAGGTATTACAGAATAAAATATAACATAACGTGAACAATTTGTTAATTGTTAAAAACATTAATTATTAAATTTTTACTCATGGTTTACGCAAACTTATTTACATATTACATCCAGCAACACATTGCACATTCGCTGATACTGCTCTAAAGGTCTAATTTGTAAAGCAGAAATTAAATAACATCTCTGTACAAACAAACGCAAATTTATCTTAATTTTTAGTAAATATGCGTTCAGAGAATTAACTTAACTATATTTATTGTGCTTTCTATAATCGTGATAAATTCTCATTTACGAAAAAAAGCATTATTGGAGTAAATTAGAAACTTTTGTGATAATTTCTAACAAGAGCTGTAAACCCACAAAAGAACACTTCTCTGCATCGTAAATCTTCGAGCCTTCACGTACTACTCTTATTACACTATCAATATCCTCTTTTCATTATCCATCATATCTACTCAAGCTAATAACAAATTCTTTTACTACTTTCTAGAACATTTTTTTTTAAACTTTTTTTTTCATACCTTTCAATCTTCCGTACACCCTTTCTTCCCCAGATTCGACCGTCTATAATTAAGCTCGTCTTCTCGAGCTGAAAAGACATTTATTTATTTCCGCCACCCCTTTCTTCTAATAGGGGGAAAGAAGAAGATTGAGGGTTGGGGTGACAAAACAAGTTTATTGCAAATGCCAAGGGAATGGCAGGTTGGCGTAAAAAAAAAATGCGAAAAAGGAAATGAAAAAGTGAGTTTAATAAAAGATATGACAAGATGAGATGAGAAAAGGCAAGTAACTATGTTCAGAACATTGATATATCTAAGTCGTATTCCTTATTTTTCTAAGAAGCAGGTTGCGCAGCAGTTTGTCTGAACAATTTGTTTATTGATTAGTTTTGTATAGTACATAGTGCAATGGAATTGAAGGACATTGTCTTATTATCTTAAATTATATATATATAAAAGAATATTTTTTTANAATTGAAACTTAAAATTTATGTTCATGTATATAATATATATATATATATATATATATATATGTATATAATATGTAGACACATGTTCTATTAGTTTTTAGCTTTATCATTGTATATTTTCTTTGACATTTCTCTTTCATCTTTACCGATTGGGCATTGTTGATCCTCGTTGTTAATGATATATTCTCTACATAAACCAACAAACATTTTTCGTACCACCACAACGTATTAACGGAAGTTATTGCAGAGGTATTTAATGTTTCTGCATATGTAATAAGACATATTATTCGACAACTTCAGTAATTCCGGTGAGTGAATTATATGGCTGGCCAGTAATACTCTTTTCAATAATTGATATTTTGTCAGGATGGAACGATCGATACTAAAATTCTTTCATACAACATTCTAAAAATATTTTCTGGCAAAAAAAAGTATCCTCTACCATACCCTTTTTCCTATAAACACAATTAATTATGATATTTTCTGTATAGTCAACCGTGTCTCGGCCGAAGTTCTAATTAACATATGTTGCTTAAACACTTCTTAAGTCACTGGTTAAGTAGACCGTGGTTGTAATCAATATGACTCTCCTGTTGTTTAAAAGCAAGTAAAATAAAATAAAAACTAACTAGAATTACCCAAGTACAAACTTTAATATCTTGAATTTTTTTCTCTCAAAAACTTTCACAGCAACCCTATGATATTAAAAATAGATATAATTAACGATAGTAAAATTATGTTTGAAGATTTACTAAGATTCGTTTCAGATTATGTTTCACTAACCTAACATTTTTTTTCTCTTTTTTATAGGTATGAATAATGGTTCTGCCCATGATAATGAGAAAAAAGACATGTTTAATCAATCTTTTGACTGCTTCTTTTGAATATTTTTGAACTATTAAAGCCAAAACAAATATGTCTATGCCTCTTCAGATTCATCCTACAGCAGTATCTATTTTCTGCTGTTTCAGTGTACCAAACATAAACTATACGGATCCTATCGCTGATACACCAAATATTTACGAACCATATTTTCAAAATTTGAATGCCAGTGACTATAGTTGGCTTGGAGACATAGATGCGCTGGATTTCACGATCAACTCTTCTACAGATATTTACCCTGATACGACTCCACCACGCCCGTTTTTTGGTGATCACTTTAGAACTTTTAGAAGCAGATATTTAACAATACATGGATATTTGGCTGTTATTGTTTGCATATTTGGAATCTTCGCAAATGTGTTAAATATCATTGTTCTAACACGGAAAGACATGATTTCGCCAACTAATGCCATTCTAACAGGTTTAGCTGTAGCAGACATGCTAGTGATGGTATCATATCTACCATTTTGTATTCATAATTATGTAAGAACTAATCAACCACCAGAACAGAAGTATTCTTACGCTTGGGCAGTTTATACTTTATTCCATGCTCATTTTACGGTTGTATGTCACACCATTTCGACGTGGCTAACTGTAACTTTAGCTGTTTGGCGATTCGTAGCCGTTAGTTGTCCAGCAGCTGCAAAAACTTGGTGCAGTATGCCTAGGGCACGGCTGGCGATAGCATGCACATACATAAACTGTGCTTTGTTTTGCTTACCAGTCTACCTTACATTCACGATTATCGAAGTTCATCATAACGGATTGACTGGGTATCGAGTATATTTTAGTGAGATAGCCCAGAGCAACAATCAATTACTAGAAAAAATAAACTTTTGGATTTTTAGTGTTTTAACAAAGTTGATACCCTGCATAGCTCTAACTGGCTTGAGCTTGGGCCTCATAAAAGTTCTTTATGAGGCAAATAAAAGAAGGCAAAGGCTTAAAAATCGTGTTGAAAATGACAAAACACACGACAGAACAACAAGAATGCTCCTTGCAATCCTCCTGCTGTTCCTCATCACAGAGTTTCCATCAGGTATCGTGGCTCTCCTCAGTGGAATTTTGGGTAAAGCTTTCTTCGACAATGTTTACTTGAATCTGGGAGAGTTTGTAGATTTGTTGGCTCTTCTTAACAGCGCTATTAATTTCATTCTTTATTGCTCAATGAGTCGCCAATTCAGGGATACTTTCGCCAATTTGTTTACGCCAAAAATTGTCTCTAAATGGATGGCTGTTCCAACTGAACCAAATACAACTGTAGACACAACATGTGTATAACTGTAGAACGATTAAGGGTTCATAAAAATAATAGCCAATTCGGTCATTCAATGTATTTTAAATAAAAATTTTAGTTTTGAGTTTGGCATTGCTGGCTGAATTGGCTGACTAATTGTTCAGTCGAAAACAAAACTATGATGGTGCTGAAGAGTATAGTGCAAATTTTGTAAAAATCTTGAAATGTTCAATATGTGACAAAAAATTTAAATTACTGAAAAAGTTAAAATTCAGTTATCCACTATAGTTTTTAAATGTTGGCAATTGATTTAAAAATTATTAAGTTAACTTCTTTTCGACGATAATTGCATATTTTGAATCATCAAGGATTACTGTTTTATTCAGTATTAAATACTTCTGAAAAAGTGCAATTTGTGAGTTATATATTCGAAAGCTTTTGAAAGATATTCATTAACAATTGGATAAATATCTATGGAAAATGACTCAATTACCTCTTACGTGAAGGGGCTTGCGTATGAAAATACCTTTTTAAAAGTTTGATAAAATGAAAACAAATAAAATATTTAAGAAACAATTAAAAATTGAGGAAATCACTACAGAAAGAACATTAAACTTACATTTCATGTTTTCAAAAGCACCCTATAGTGAAGTTTCTAAAATTTTGCCACATCAAAAATGCATGTTAACACTATATTTTTGATCCAAAGTATTTTTTAACAATGTATCTCTCAAAAAAATTTTCGCTGGTTTAATTTAAATTTATAATCACTAAATTTCAAATTCTCCAAAAATTCCTTTTAATCCCCAAAAATTAAATTTTTAATCTCTAAAATCGTAAAAATTAAGCTTTTAGTTATGATTTTATGCTCTTAACAAATTAACTTTTTGAAACGTAAATATAAATAAAAAAGAATCTTTATGCCTGTGCTTTAAATTCTAATAAATAACTAATGCTTGCATAGATATATGCACTGCAATTCCTTAATTTTTAAAACAAAATATTGATTTTAACTTTGCTTAAAAGCCACGACCACGATCAGCTTTTTTTTTCCTTTGAAATATTTTTTAAATTGAGGGATAATCTTCTTAATGTAATCGGATTCATGATGTACGAAATGAATGATTTTAAAAGGAATTGATTTTTAAGGAACAAAAGAATTCTCTCGAATATAAGTATTTGTTTTTAAAGGTGAATTTGTCACGAAATTGTACTTTTTAATGAAAACTTTAATAACATTTTCGAGTGTAACCTGAACAGAAATGTTTGTTTACGAAACTAAAATATATTGGCTTATTGAAACTAAATATTTTTCTGTGAGTATGCTTTTTTATTTATCATGAATTGACTTAAATTATTTTTGCATCTTGAAACAGCATCTATTATTATATTCTCAGAACTCTTTTACAGTATTGTTTTTATTTTATTATTTTCAGTCCATTAATTCTTTACAACATTTAGTGCACAGTAAACTCTCCATTATTTGCATAGTTCTTCTTAGCACTCATTTAGTAAAGAATACAAATCAAAAAATTAAATTTAACCGTATATATGGTTTTAATACCATGCTCTAATATATCCTGACAAAATTACCAAATTTTAGAAGATTTTCCAAATTTTATGACATATTATAAAAACCAAATTTTTTAGTTACTTTTATAGTTAGTTTTATCAAAATCATTACTAAATTTCAATGGTCAAAATTCCCACACTTTTTGGTATTCTAATAGAGCCAGAAACACTGTAAATTTTACTATAATCCAGTAGTTTTGTCCAAGCTTTTTTTTCTCAGTGCATTTATGTAGTAATTATAAGCAATGGCGATTATCTCTATGTATTTTTCTTTAGTTTAAAGAGATTAACGATGCATCCTAATCATATAAATAGGCATATTTTGCAACATAGAAATAAATTTAAGGGTAATAAAAGTAGAGAGAAAATGGAATAGTCAAATCAACTTATAATTTACCTTAGGATCAATGACAAAATATAATTTTTCGCTGTACATTCTAAAGCATCCAATCAATTTTTTATTATCCGAATTGAAAAAAACAAGTATTCAAAGAATTAAAAAAATAAATAAAGTAAAATGAAAACAATAAATCCATGGTCTAACAGGCAAATACGCTCATTACTTCAGCAAAGCACAGTAGTTATTTGTTCGGAGATTGTTTTCTGTTTTATCTTGCTTTGAAAATGTAACATGCATCACTTTTTTACATGATGCTCCATTTTTAGAGCAGAATCTGTTTATATTTTCTCTTTAGTTTTTAACTGAGTTTAACTGTAACTATCTTCTTAATATTTAAAAAAAATATATAAATAAGGAGCGTGGATATCATTTCAGCTCAAAGATTTTTAATTAATTCTCAGCTACCGGGTAAGTACCTATTGTTCTATTTAATTATTCTATTTTACAAAAGGGTGCTCTGAGAGCTTTGACCTAAAATCACAGATAACTGATACGAAATATTATTCATGTTTTATACATACTGTATTCACGTGTTGAATCGGAAGCTTCTATCACATGTTTTTAGAGAGATACACACACACACACACATCATATCTCATCTCTCATTCACAAATGGAATTAATTGTAAGGGTTATATTTGCTGAAATTTGAAAGAAATACCTTAATTAATTTTCTACTTAAATTCATTTCAAAAGCTAAAGTATTTATAAGTTTAAAAAAAATCGGAGATGAATTTTGAACGTCCTATAATACATAATTAATTTATTTCTATTTCGTTTTGGAAGGAAGGTTTTCCTTACTGAATGGTAAATAATAAAATTTTTTATTAATATAAATGTGTGAGAAAAATCGCTTTTATTAAGAAGGAATAGATTTTCGTAGAGCATTGTAACTTATAACAGTTATAGCCGAAACGATATGATACCAATAAGGATAACATAAAGTAACTTCTTTTCCTTTCCTTTTTCTTATTCTTTTAATATAAGCTACACAGAATTGTCACAATTAATTAAAATGACACATTTCACTAGATGAAAATAGGGAAATAATTGAGAATGTTTCAACAGATTTTCTTACTACAGACATAACATACTTCTAGATGAAACCATTAGACTTCCACCAATTTGTATGTCTTGATTTTGAAACAGGATGTTTGACTTGACCGTAATCCATGGGATAACATTCAAAAGCTCTACATCTAGATAGGAATTCTGATTTCTCCGTAGAGTTGACTTGTCCGCTGTAATTTTACAACGAGCACAATGTTGCTGCGAGCAAAATTTGTTTTATGCAAGTTAACAACATTTCCTCCGAATTTATTTTGTGCATCGTGCTAATTGGATCCAAATAATGAAGTTTATTTGTTCACCGACCGTATATATTCCCACTGTATCCTAATTTAAAAGATGTATCGAATGAAAATCTTAACTCTTTAAAGACACGTTGTACAATATTTAACTTTCTTAGTTCCTGAGAAGGAAAAATCTCCAAATATATACAACCATCTTATGGGGAGTACTATAACTTACCAAGTGTTTTTCGTGTTAATTATAGCTAAAAAGCATACCTTGCTGACTAACTTTCTCAAATTTGAAACATCTTAACGGATTGTTTGAGATAGTTTCTTAACTTTTTTGTTTTCTCTTTGCTTTATTGTGAATTTCTCTATGGTTATTTCTTATAAGCAGGAGAAAAAAAATATTTTATGATAAAGAGTGTTTTATGAATAAAGAACACTTTATGAATAAAGAACGCTTTATGAAAAAAGATCATTTATAAGTGAATTAAGAACATTTAATGATATGTTTCCTACCTGCTGTTTTCTTCTTTCAATTAACAAAGGTAGTTAATATGAGAAAATTACTTTAAAACGGGAGGACTTTTTAAATGTCTATATTAAAAGCTCCTGATTATGTATTAAGAAAGCAGATTTCACAAAGTAGCAGAAATAATTAAATTATTTATTAGCTCTTGATAATATGAGCTATTTATGCCAGAAATTATTTAACATTTACATTATTGCTTCATTTTTAGCTCATAGGTTCAAATAAATTCTAAGTATGGAATTTCCGAAACAAAAATAATATTTTATTTGCTATTCATAGATATAGTAAAATCTTATATCACCGTTAATTGACTTCATGATCCGATAAGTTTTATAAATGATAGTAGTTCTAGGATTTATGTTGTTAGATTTGAAATATCTAAAATAATAAAAGGAATTCAACGCTTAAGAGGCACCCACTAAAACTTTAAACCAAGTATTAAAGCTGTTTTTGGAAGGCTCCGTCGTAATATAAAAATGGTGTTTTTTGCGAATAATATGCTATTTCAATAACTGCTGTGAGTTTGCAACTGCTACTCATGACTGTTGTGTCAAGTTTAGCCTATCTAAAGCCAGTGCTGTCTACGCTTATTTTGAAAATGGCGCAAAACGTCAATTTTGGAAAAGTCAGAATTTTGTGAAAATGAAAAGCGTTTGTGGTCTAATTTTTTATATTTAAAAACTTACTTCAATGCTGCATTACTTGGCTCATAAAATTTTGCAGGAACTGAGAATTAAGCAGTGATATTTATCAATTTTCATTTAGGGAAAAAATATCGCTGAATTGGCGACTTTTAAAAATGTTTAATAACTTTTAACATATTTAATTTATATGTCTGTTCTAAAGCCTAGATAGTTCTTCATGGCAAGTTTTTAATTAAAGTTTAAAACCCTCGCATTGCTTCGAGTATTAGGCAATTAAATTATGGCTGCTTTATTTTTCTTGGTGACAGAGTTTCGTAAAACAACGTTAAATATGAAATATAAATAAAATGAAAAAGAGTTAAATTCTGTTAGTCTTTAGTTAACTAATATATTCACAACATTAATACTCATAAAACATCGGAGAATCAATCTGTTCTAACTTTTGTGGTGGAACTCGGAAGTATATCGTCTTTTCTTAATAGCGTATCAACATTTACACCATCAGTGTAGAGCTTAATTTACAATATTAAAAACCTGAACTTAATGCTATTTACGGGCTTTTCAATATTGTAATTATCACGTATTGTCTTATATAAATGATGTATTTACTGTAAGTAAATGGATAAATCTTAAAACAGAAATCGATTACTGAGTGACAAGTTTATCGTCGAAATATGACTTTTATATATTACTGTCTGGACTCTGCGAGCTATGAGAAATGTATTTATTTGCATGTCATAATGAAAGTATTGTATTTCAGATGAAAATTTTGTTAAAATGACACATTTTATATAAATGATTGTGCCAAAATTAAATAAAATCATTTTATCAACAGTAAATGATTTTAAAAATCCGCGATCTTAATTATCCCATCAATATAATTGTTATCATTATCATCATCCTGATAAATGAATGATTATTTCCTGTAACTCTACAACGTATTTAGGTAATAATTGTATTTCACTAATTTTTAGTTACGTTTTCTGTATATTTGTGATTTAATGCAAGAACATCCATCAGCAAAATTGAACAAAAAACTTTTGAAAAATTAGATTAAAAAGATTGAATAGGAAATAACACGACATATTACACGAACTGCGATAGTTTCTCATGGAAATTAGTTTTTGACATTGGTTGTTCTTGAATTAATCCACACATATAAAAACAAGACTATTGTGTAATTTAATTTGTAAAACATAATTGATATGCCTAATGTAATCCACTGGTGTAAACGTCCACAGAATTGTATATCCAACTATATCCGTAAAGAAAGTTGTTCAAAACCTATTAATTGTAAATACTTCTCCCATGTATGTGTATGGTGCATGTTGTGTATTAAAATGTTATATATGCATATTAAAAAGAATCTAATGATGTATGTTAAAGGGACTGGTACTGTAATTCTTTTAAAGTGTCATTCGTTTGATTTTATTATTATTTCCTTGGGAAGTAAGCGATGTTTAATCTGATTTAGAATCGACCGACATTTTCGTGGATGTACTAACGAGTTTCCAGAACTCAGGAATTGCTTAAGAAATCAAAAGTTCTGGTTTCTCGCTCCGGGGCTCTGTACAGACAAGAAAATGCCTGCCGATTCTTGGTAATGATATATTTGTGTTGATGTGTATGAAGATTGTATATTTTGATTTTCCTTTTCAATAAAAACAAACTACACGTTTCTGTGAAAGCAATCATTTCTTGTTTGTATTTTACGTTCGAATGAATTTATTCTTTATTGTTTTCTATCAGAATCGAAGGAAATGCTTCGATCAAAAGTTTACTAATGAGACTAAAAGATAATTATTAGGTCGGCAGTTTTTTTTTTCAGAATTCAGCTGATTTTTTTTATATAAAACATTTCAGTATTTAGGATGAATATTTCTAAATTATTATTTCATAAAATCAATATAATTTTATAAATATATTTTTAATGCGTGATTGCGCTTTTTATTTTGAATTGAACAACATAAACTTTCCAAAAATATTAATTTTTATATTCATTATTAATTTTAATTTTTCACAATTACTACTTGTTACAGATTATCTCTACTATGTATTTCTGTGCATATTTGGGTATCTGTAACAAAAACAGTGACAACACTATATTATTACTTCCACACAGAAAAAAAAATTATTTAAAGAACTGTATGTTAATGACATTTCTGGTAAAAAAAAAAAACTTTGGTTATTGTAACCAAAATATAAGGCTTATAAAACATTCACTAGACAATTCTTCCATTCTTCTAATAGCGGTTTACCATAAAATATGATCTTCAAAATTATTGTCTCCATTAGCACAGATTTAGCAAGAAATTAAAAAGTAAATTTAATCGAATAAATGGTTTTTGTACCATGATCTAAGGTATCATGCTAAAATTATTCCCGTTGAATCAGAAATGCGTTAATTTTTACGATATCCTGGTAGTTATAACCATAGTTTTTTTCTTTCCATGTAATATAAGTCCTACATTTCACTGGGGTCTGTATGTTTTTAAACTTTTTGATATTTATTAATTTTAATTTATCAATATTTATATCAATCGAAGTTTCTTAATAGAAAATTATTTTTTTTTATAAAAACAAATATATAGTTTCGTATACATAGTATGCTATGAATTTTTAAAAAAAATTCCATAGGTTTTAAAATGAAAGATATGTAGTTACTGTAAGTAGTTTAGAAGTTTAAACATGTGTCTAGGGATTTAAAGCTTTTAAAAAGATATTAGTGTAAAGGAAATATGCTTACACTTACCCCTAACACATTTTGCTGGCTTTGCTTATAAGCACTCACGGTTGCTTTGGAAAACTTTTTGTTTTTTTGAACAGATTGCCGCATGCAAATTAAACATTATTTAATTTAAATACCCCCAAATTTTTTAAATTAATTAATATAGGTTTGGTTCCAAAGATTTAATTTCCGATTCTAATGGAATAAATAGTTACAGTAAATCAGAAACTGGTTTAAAGCTTGACTTCGGGATTGTTCATACTCAAGAAAGAGAAAAAAGAAAAACAGAGAAAATGAACGGTACGTGCCATTTAGTGTAGTTACGCTTTAATACTATAAGTACAGTATACTAAGAGTACATTATGTGAGTACATTTTTGTTAATTTAAAGGGTTACATACAATTCCTCTAAAGCACAAGTTTTGTGCTAACTTTATACGTGCAAAATTATTAATACAAATTTGAAAATTAAATAAATACTTTATTTGGAAGCTGTTTTAGTATTTAGAGATATAAACTGATTTTACTGTCTTCTATACTGTTTTCTAAAAACCTCTATAAAGCAACATTATCTTCCACTGCTGTCCTTGTATAAATAAAGTATGACAATTTTCTGCATTTTGAATGCAAGCATAAAGAATGTTATTCCAACAAGCTAACGTGCTTTCACAATTATATTTTCGAAGGAAGGTTAAAGAAAATATTATAATTTCTTGTATTTTTCGTGTCCTCAAAATTATCCATTTGAACTAATTTTCGATCTACTGATTTTTGCTGATTGGCATGATTTTCAGTCAGACATGCCAGATATTTTTAGAGCAACACTGGCAAAATAAATCCTGATTTTTTACTCACTCTTTGCACTTTTTGCCTGTTAAGACAACCCCATTTTTTATTCTTTGTTGAAGGCTAGTTTTTTCTCTATCAAAACAAGTAATAACAAGTAGATATTGCTTTTCACTGCATTATTCAGATGTTGCATTAGCTGATCAACAAAATGTAGATTACATGAAAAATTCTATGAGATATAGTGATATCTTGGCTCCAGTCGGAGAAATATTTCTCGATACTTTTCCTTAGAAAGTATGAATTATTGAAAACAAATACATTTTTTTTCGTGTTTTAAATCATATTAATAACCACGAAAGATAGAAAGCAATATAAATAAACTTAAATTTTAAAAAAAGAACAAATTTAAAATTAAACTTTAAAAAAATTAAATTTAAGCTAAAATTAAAAATTATAAATTTTAATGTGAAAAATGATTTATTATTCAAAATTATGTTTTATTTGCTAGAAAATTTTAAAAATACAATACTGAGAAATATTTTAAGAATGTAAAAGTAATAAAATAAAAGAAAGGTTATTATTTTTATAGAAAAAATATATAAATTCAAATCTTATTAAAAATTTTTTTAATTTTTTTTCGAATGTAACTTAGAAAATTTGATATCAATTTCGTTTTCCTGTTGTATAATGCAACAGCGCAGAAACTCATTACAATTTATATCTTTAAAAAAGAAAAAAACTTTCCCAAATGTATCTTGGGTACCTTTAAATCAAATATCCAGTCTGAAACACTTCCGACAGTTTTGTGCCCACCAGAGACATCTGTTAGAATATTTCAAGAAAGCGACTTATTTTACCCTGGTCTAAGTCTTACAATTAATCAGAGTGACATGTCACTCAAGTTTGAATGCATCTGATTGTTCCAGGCGGAAACGCTTGTCAGAGTGACTTGCCCCATTTGTTTGAGTCTTACAATTAGTCTGAGTGACACGCCACTAAAATTTGAATGAATTTAAAATCTGGGAAGTCTAAAAATGTTTCAACACAACTGTAATACTTGCTTACTCAAACAGGATTTAACGTAAGAAATTTATTTTGAAATATCAATTTCTCCCACAATTCACTGCAATGAAGTTTCTAGTAGAGAAAACATTTTCGTCATAGACTCGAAAGTTCACATTTTGTCATAAATCCCGTTATTTCATGACGAAATTATTCTCAAAACTAATCAAAATTAATTAATCACATACAACTTAAGGATTGCTGAATCCTGAAAACTGAGAGTTTGATTTTTGAGAGTGTAAGAAATTCCCGTAAATACGTACTTATGACATTTTATTATCATCCTTGAAAAAAAAGCAATAATTTAGTATAGATATTTAATGTTTAGACTTCCTAGAAACATTTCATCGGAATCAGTTCTAAATACACATTGTCATTCATTTATTTATTTCCTTTTATTGTTATTTATTTTGTTTTATTGTTATTTTTTGGCTTTTAAATTATCAATTCATAACTTCTAAGACTTAACACAATTATAATACTTATTCTTGAAAATAACTACTAACAGAATTAATGTTTTTTTTTTGTGAATTTAGTGAAACAAAGTAAATGCACTACAAATTGATTTATTAAGAAATTCACTTATACTATATATGCAAATATACATCAAAGCGACCGATGAACGAGACTAAATAAAGAAATGGTTTTATTCAAATCAAGTTATCAAACATTAAAATATTATTTGCTTAAACTATTTAGTAGGTAAATATTCTTGGTAAATTGTACAATGAGTTGCATTTCTTACTTACAACTTATATTACGTCATTGATAAAAATTATAGTGAATGTTAAAGCAAATATGTGCAATAAATATTTTAGACTGTATAAAGTATACAAGATAAAACTAAAAAAAACTAATATTAATTACATTAAAGTAAACTTTATAATACATGTACATTTTTTTTAATTCAAGAATAGTTCAGTTTCTCGTCAGAAATCAAATATTTCTTAATTTAATTATTAATATCTACGATTGCTCAATATGATTAAATGTGCTAAATATTTATTCCAAAATACTAATTCGAACTCCTTTGGGTAAATTCAAAATTGTGCTATGACAATACAAAGATATTTATTAAATTTAGAGTGCACTTTTAGTAAATGAATGACAGCGATGTAAAATATTTTATAAACATAGGCTCTTTGTAAGTAAGCATGCAATGCGGAGAAACCAGCGAGTTCATCTTTATACCAAATGTATATTCTCCTTTCGACTTATGTGGCATCCCTGTGGGGTACGTGATAACGATGAATAGTTTCTCACAATTTTCTACGTGATCACACAATGTTCTCAGTTGAATGCCTAGAAAAATAAATACGATAAATGTTAAACACTAGACTCTTACCAAAAATCGGTGTTTTATTCACTGAATCATATACTAGAATGGAATTCAATGCATACATTGCTTACATTCTGAAAGTAGGCTATGCTGTTTTTGAATTATTGTTTTTGCACCATTTATTTCATTCAATATTGTTGGTTTGTTGTTCTGTTTAGTTTAATGCAAGAGCTTTACTTTTTAATAAACAAAACCCCAACAATTTAATCTTGTCCTATCAATTACCAATCATGTTATTCGAATTTAGTCAATTAAATTATTAATCTGACTTAGATTTTGAGTCATTAGTAATGTAATTTTTACCGATGAAAATAAAAAAGTTAAAAAAAATGTCAGAGTTGCAGTTGGTAATTCATGGTAATAAAAAATGGAATCATTCAATTCATCATAACACTGTAGCAAGTACAGTAGTGAGTTTAATTAGTGAAAAAAACCACTTATTTTGGAAAACGACAGTTTATTGAAAATATCAATGCATATCATTCAAAATTACGATTTAATATCTATTTTTTTAAATTATCAGATTTAATAGGAGCATTCTCAATCAGAACACAGATTTTCTCAAGCTTTTACATTTTTAGAAAACTTCTCGATCCCTACACTTTACTACCACCTAAGTGAAAATCCCGGATCAAATTACTGTATGAGGCACTTTGGGTACATAATTCATAAAATTTATTTTACTGCAAAATTCATTTTTACCGTAAAATACTATACCATAAATTTCACAGTAATTTATTCAATTGAAGTGATTTAGAGACTTTATGATAATTAATAATGTAAAAATTAATATACATCATAATTTTTTGTTCCATAACATGTTCTGGTAAAAATGGATTTTACGGTAAGAAGCATCTACTTTTATTTCCTGAATATTTTACAGTGCGAATCAAAACTTTTTTGCCGTGCATTTACTACCCTATACTTTACTGCTATCCCCATACAATCCATTTTTTCTAGATTGCTCATAGATTCGCTATATATGATATAGATCCAGAAAATATCAAAGCCCTTCTAAGACAAATACTTTTTTTTTCATTTTGTGTTTATTTTTTCATTTATGGCATACAAGGCTAAACATTTAAAAAATATTTCATCTTAGGATTAAAATTTCTTGTTCAACGCTTGCCTAATTATTCATATTATTATTCTCTTGTACTTTTTATTCTACAGGACTTGATCAACAAGAACAAGATATTTTTTGGCTGCAAAAAAAACACCACCAAAGTGTTTTATTTTCTTAAAGTTAAAAATAAATAAATAAATAAATAAAATAAAATAAATGAATAATATGCTTTTTGCTGTAACAATATCGGGCGAGGATTTTTATTTTACTTTAACTAGACTGAAAAATTATACTTTTTTTGAAAACTAAACAATATATGGTATTTTAATTTTACTATTTTGTTTCTACTGCAATTTTTCTATATATTTTAATGGGGATATTGTTTTATATTGTTTATGTATTATATTGTATTATATTGTTATAGGGATATTGCTTAATAGGGATATTTGTTTTTATATTACAGAAACATCGCAAAAGATTATTCAACTGAAACCTTTGAATTTTCAATACTCAAGTCAGATGCCTTCTAAATATGCATTAACCTGAATCTAAAACAATAACTTTTTTATGTATTTAAAAAATAACTAAGTATTAAAGAATTCTTTATCCAGCATTTAATTTCAAAATTTACAAATACTGGAATCAATACAAATACAAATACTAGAATATGAGTGTAATATTTGAATCAAAATTTACCCTTGATTCAATATATAATTCAAGGCTCAAATAATGCTCGCTATTGTGATCATTTCAAACATTGAAGTTTATTATCCCAATGGGACTTAAAAAAACACTGTTAAATTAATTTAAAATTTAGTTGAGTTTTCATTTCAATTTTGCTATATTTTTAACTACTGACATAAAGATATTTTTCATGTATTTAAATGTGGATTATTTTGGTCTATAAAACAGGCAAAATTTTTAAAACTTCTACTGAAACCTACGGATTTTAGTTACCCGAGTCACATGCCCACTCAATATGCAGCATCCGAAAGCAATAACTTATAATTTATTTCACAATAAAATGGATATCAAAAACTTCTTTATTCAGTAATTCTACTAAAACAAACAATGTGGTCAGCTCATTTCTCTTCTCTTTCTCCAAGGAAATGAAGGGTGCTAAGACACTAATCTTACCCTTAATCTGGGTTAATGCGAGTTGGTAATAGTTCTCTAGGCGGCATGTGTTTTCTCACCTAATAATTTCGTGACCTGCCTTTTAACATAGTCGTTTCGAGACTCCCTAGTAATTGAAACTATTTTCTGGGAAGATGAAAATTCTCTCTAGGCAATGTAATAAATTATCCGCTTTTGCTGACAGAAATGCTTTTTTTTCTCACTCTATTACCATGACATGCAATTAATGACGCTCATCAAGTAATATGCAGAAATAGTGGTTGTCATTAAATTGATAAAAGACGAAAAAGAAGATAGAATTGAAAGGTTGTTTGATATGTGCCCCAAATTTATTTTCCCTAACTATTATTTTATGAACAATAAGAATTACCTTGGTGGGAGTAATGCCACTAGAAAATTGTGTAAAGAGTAGAATCCTTTGTTATTATATGCGTTTAAAACAGTACAAGGTGTATTTATAAAGGGAGTGGGTTGGCTTTTCTATAAAAAATAAATCTACGTTTAAGTTATGATCCATTTCGATTTAAAATTTATCTTTTTTCGGTAATATTGATTGTTAATTAATTGCTTTAATTCAATCAGGGATATTCATACGTTTTGTAAATTTCTGGAAGTGTTTTAAGATGTTTTATCATTAAAACAATGAGAAATCAGCCAACAAGACTATAAAATAAGTCTTTTTTATAAATTTAAATTTTTTAAAAAAAGTCTTTTAAAGTAAGATATAAAATATTAATCTTGATAAGATTTGAAAAACCATTTATTATGAAGTGAAAAGTCAGTAACGACATAAAAGAAAATAGAAAAATTTAAAAATCCTGTTTGAAACAAAAATTGTCTAACAAATGACATAAAAATCGAAACGGAGAAATTTTTCTTTCATTCGTATAAATATTAAAGAATTTGAGCTAATTAAAAAGGGCAAGATAACCCACATTATTTTCAGCAGCATCAAAAGTAAACGAGACTAGGCTTTACCCTCAAAAATGTTTTATCATACGAATAAGAATAGATAGATTAATATTCTGCTCAGAGATGAAAATTGAGTAATTTAGGTATTCCAAATGGCAACAGTTAATATTGGAATTACCTTAGAAAATACCGATCAGATACCCTTAGAAGACATCATGTATGACCCTTGCTCTTAGATTCTACACTGTTATAAATTTCTCGGAAGAAATGGTTGAATGGCAATTTATTTAATTATTATTTTACCATTTTCAAAAAGCAGTCAAATAACCATAAATAAAATGGTATTCAAACTGTTAACAGTGATAAAACTGTCCAATAACTGCATTCACCTAATTCGGTTAAAAAAGAATTTTACTGCACCAACTAGGCCAACTAATGAAGCCACTTTCTTTGCAGCTGGGCACATATTATAGTCGAGAGAGCTAAACTGTCAATCTCATTACCGACCGGGGGTTCGAGTCCTAGTGCTTACACCACAATATTTCATTCATTCCTTTCAACACATGAAGAGTCTCCAATTTCCCTCACTCCTAATCTGTGACCCTAGAGAGTTAGAATACGATACTCTCATTCCCGCGTAGATGGCAGCACCATAAAGCTGCTTAACACAAAATAGTCTACTATTTCCCATTTCTTACAATAGGTTCCATCAATAGGTGAAACAACTAGATGAACTAACTAACCACATTCTACAGTTCATTTGATAAAGCACAACTCAACCATAGCCTGACTCCAATGTCCGTTACTGAATAAAAGGTATAGATGCAATGTTCAGTAAAAAAAAATATATATATAATTACGAAATTATGCTAGTTGTAAATGGTTAGATACCATATAGTTTTATTTTCCTGGCTTTTCAGCCATACTAGTTGTAAACGGTTTTAAAACAGTAAAGAAAAAAATATTCTTTACCGTAAACTTTGGGATTAATTGGATGGACAGATTGTTGCCGGTTATTTTACCGTAAATTTGGAATGAAAATTCTAAAAGTGCAACGTCAAACCATTTTAGTTCATTTTGAGATTTTCTTAAACTTCATTTGACGATAAAGGTTCATCTATCATCAAGCCATTAACTATTTTTTAAAGTTATACAACGGGCTCAAAAATGGTTTTCCAATAAGGTAATGTCATCATGCAAAAATCTACTTCCGCACAATAATAGTTTAGAGTTAAAAATACAGCAATTTTATACTGTCTCTCATATTGTCCTAACTAGCTCCATGGAAATTTTGAGGGTGTTGTTTTACAAATCGTAAATGGGAAAAAACAGACCTCATCAGTGCTGCAATTCGAAGAAGCCATTAAACAGGAAGGTTTAATATTGACACATCAAAAATTCAGAAGCTTTTACTTTCAAATAAACACCGTGCCCTTTAATACATAAAAAAAAGAGTTATCACATTAATTATTGATGTTTTCATTTAATTTTCTTTGAATAAATATATTCACTTGACCTCAAACTTTTGCGGCAGTTAAAAATTATGAAAATATGAATATTTATTTTCTTGTTACAGTTATTTTGCTATTAAGTTTTTATTTGATATTTTCCTTATCAAGTAATTACACCTTGCGAAAAATTATTCAAAAAAAATCAAGACGAAAATTTATGTCTACATAAACATTTATAGCACTCCGTATTAATTTTTTAATGCATGATTTTCTTGATGCTTCAGAAATTGATGACTTTTTGTATTTATTACAAGATTTTAGGGAAATACAGCAATATGTTTGTCATATAAAAACGGAAACAAAAAAAAACTTTGAAAAACTATTTTGCTAGATGATTTTACCCATTTTATTTTCAATTCCTTTTAACTTGTAAGTAAAAGAAAAATAGGAAAAAAAGAACTAATAAAAGTGTTCTTTTTACCACAAGAAGCTTTACCCATTTAAGCCAATAATATATACTAATGTTTGTGAAAAATGAAACACTATGAAGGAATTGTTAGAAATTTATTCCTCGTATTACTGATAATTGTACAATTAAACGATTTAATTCACAAGACAAAGCACAAAAGGAACGTTGGGAATCATTATATTATGTCCCATCAACGCTGAGCAATTATAGCATGTACACGTTGTGACACTGAATCAAACAATTTCTGAATGTAATCTTGTGGCGTTCCTCATAGCTTCGAATTGACGCCTACGTTCAATCTTACTGTGTGCCCCATCAACTATACAAGCGAGACAGCTACTTAAGAAATTCCAGACATGCTCAGTGGGTGAAATATTGAGAGAATAAGTGGGCCGTAAAAGAAACGATCTCTCGGGGGAGCCTGTAACTCCTAGAGAGCGCGTCCCCAGGTGGCGGATCGAGGAATGCCTCCTTTGGTTCACCATAGGGTGGTAGGAGTGAAATAAAATAGCTCCCGCAGACCAACAGGCAGAAGTCCAACCTTTCCGGAGGCAATGGCACCCCTTTTCTATGAATAGTGCATTATTCAAGAACCTCTCTTTCCTTCCAAGCCCCCTATGTATACTGGAATCAATACTAACCTACTGGAACCATGCTCAAAGAATGAACCAACCCGAGTATTATTGCAAAAAGATGAAGACACTGTTCGCTCACTTTCCAGGGAAAACAGCGTGATAGTCTACGCAGATGGTTCCTCTGATATAGACTGTAATAGAGGTGGTGCTGGTATCTCCCTCACTTGCCCCTCTGGAAATGACGTCAAACTCAAAATACCCACTGGCCAAATTGCTTCGAACTTCACCAGCGAATTAATCGCTATTAAAGAGGCTCTTGCCTATTGTCACTCCCATTCTCCAAAAGACCCAATAAAAGAGATTGTGATCTTCTCAGACTCAAAATCAGCACTCGAAGCCATACATAACGGTAAAACATCAATAACGCAAGAAATTAATATCCTTCTCCATTTACTAAATGTCCGTTGCACTCTCCAGTGGACCCCAGCTCATGTTGGAATCGAGGGGAACGAACGTGCAGATGCCCTTTCAAAGGAAGCACGCGACGAAGATAAACCTCGATCTGTCACCTGTATAGCTAGGCTACGTACTAGACATTTCAAAGGCATGAAGATCTCACGCACCAGTATAAAATCCTATGCCATCTGCAAGTACTGTCCTCATTTGCATTTTAGAGGACTCTAATCTTTGCACTAGCACTGTATGCATGGATACGACAACAACAACAACAAAAGAAACGATACTTAAAGAAGTCTTGCGCGGCCTTAGAAACATATGCACAGGCATTATCCTACTAATATACAGCGCCCGGAATGCATCGAAGAATGGGAAGTCAATCTAGCTTCCAAATTTCACTTATGTAGTGTTCAGTGATCAGGTTGCTCTAGAAGAGATTTTTACTAGTTTGAACTAGATGAGATCGAAAATTATATCCAATAGCTCTCCAGACCATAATGCCAAGCATTTGAGTGGTATGAAGACAGATGCGGTATGACAATCAATGTGGAAGTAGAGGTCCCCCTCTGTAACGTCTGGCGCGAACTCTTACATCATTGTACTCCAGATTGTAGTGAGACTCGTCGGAGAAAACAACTTTGATCCAATGGACGCGCCATGGACCGTGTGGATGAACCCATTGATGTTGGAGAAACTGGTTATTTAGAGACAGAGGCGTGCTGCTTAGAGGAATCCTTGTACACAGTTGATTCTGCAGCAGACAGCGACGAACCGTCGAAATAGACACGTGTAGCCATGCTCTAATGTGTTGCTAAACCACGAGAGCAAGCTATACGGTCTGTTATAGCCATGCAGATGAGGTGTCTATGGTCCCGAACTATTGTGCTATTACGTGCTCTTCTGCCAGGTTTCCGTCTTGCTTGTTACTGCAGTGTTCCTTTTTTCCAAACACGCATTGCTGCTATGGCATTAAATAGCGTGAGGGCTACGATTTCTTGATACGAAAATCCAACCCCAAGTAAACCAACTTTAGGACCCGTATGAGCTCTTTCAGGGATTGATATGGAGCTCCCCACTTTTGACGAAACATTTTAACCACTAACAAAATGTTTATCTCTGACAAAAGACAGCAAATTAGTTTTACCTCGTCTGTAGAGTGCTTTATATACATGAACAAGCTGATGATAAGGAGTCACCTCACATTCCATGCATGCGCAATTCCCTTGGAATTCTAATCATTTGCATATCTTTTTTCACTTTATATTTCATGTAAGTTTGGTTCAATTTGCATAGCTACTTTTTGGGGAAGCAATTTTCAAAAACATGTGTGCATATTCTTATATGTTATAGGCTTAAAAATAGCTTAAATTAAATATTTTTGCTTTATAAATATCTCAAACAAAAAGGAATAATATTGTGAAAATACTCACAGATTAACTTATTAATTATACAGTAAAGTGATACGAGCTTTTAAAATTAATAAAAAATATTCAAGTAGGAATTTCTAGTAATTTTCCCGAATACACTGTGTTTAATATTAGCAAAAATATACATTCTAATATTTCATTAACATGTAAAAAAAGTACGAAATGAAATAAAATATCACAAAAATAAAAAACTTTCTCAAATTTAAAAAAGGAAGAAAAAAACTAATAGTCTTAGTTAAGTAAAGGAAAAAATTCAAATAAAGTTAATTTAATGACAAAGCTTAGCTGATGGTATTTTTTTTACGTTTTTCAGTGTGAAAATTTGCATAATTACCAGCGCTATTAAGCGAGTTTAGTGATGATTTTTTTTAAGCTAAACATTTTTTTTTCTTTTCGTCAGAATTTTACTGTCGGGACATTTTACTTAAGTAAAAACACAAGACTCACTTAAAATTCAATTCATGCTTTAAAACAATCATAAAATAAAAAATATAATTAATTGTAAAATACAAACCCGCATCAAAACATACACATTTATAACTATTTTAATACAAATTATAGTATAATCATTTTTAAGAATTTTTTTAAGAAAATACAAGGGATTTCTTACGGATATTAAGGCGCTTATTTTTAATCATGATGTGTTAGGTTCACACCATAAGTTTTTTTAATCATATTTATACAAAAAAGTCAACTTACCAACTTTGAAGTATTCTTAGGAAAAAATTGTCTTTTCCATTGAACTGTTTAAAATGATTGATGCATATTGCTTTGGATGTTCAATAACATTGCTCTGATCTGAAATTTAAAATAGCACTAATTTTTATCAGAGGATGCTTTTTCATTTATTTATTTTTTGAAGAAAAATGACTTAAGCTTAGAAGCTTCATTGTTTGTATAAAATTGCTTTATTTTTTAAACTTCCTATGTGAGTAAGATGAATTGCCTAAATTGCAGGGTTTTTTTCGCTCTTTTTTTATAATTTAAACAAATTCAACTTACTTCAATGTTAGAAATTTCTTTAACACTAACTTATAGGCCTGTGTAATCAAAAAATATTTATATAAAGTCGAAATAATAACACACGTTTAGATGTTTTACAGCTTTTAAAAATTATCTACTAAATGTATATTGATATCGAATGATTCATTTTAAAAAAACTATTAATTACAGTAATACGTATACAACCTTACAAGTCATTTCCATGCTTGATAGTGAACAATATTCTGTTACTTCGAAAGAAAATAGCCTTTCCACGTACAACAAGCTTTCCCCTTACTCTATGTTACATGCAATAAGCGTTTCTTTTACTCTATGTTGTATAGAACAAGCGTTTCTCTTACATTATTGCGAATTGAATCTAGAAGACAAACGAGCTCTTTTGTAAAAGGAAAAAATGCACTTTGGAAATTTATTTAACTCAAAAGCTGTAGTGGGGCAAAAAAACTAAATTTTTTCAATTCACTTTTAACATTTTTTCAAAGCTGCATTTTAAATAGCTATTATAAAAATTTAAAATTATTAATTGAAATTTTGAAATGATATTGCTTTTGCCAAATGTTATTTTAAATTCATTATATATTAAAATAAATGTTATTTAAATCACTAAATTAAGGTTTTTTTTTACAATGCCATTTTCCAACCTACAAGCCTGCTTGATGAAACCAAGCGAATTTAAGGCATAGCATGCGTTTCTTGTTTTTCAGTGGCGCCATCTATGGTCAGGAATACGATTTCAGACATACACACACGTCAAAGTCCGTTTACATGGCAGACCCATTCATACATCCATTTATTCATCCACGGGTCGTTATTTTGACCTGAACCAGAGAACAATCATTCTCTAAACTAAAATAACACTTCGAACTTATTTTGCAGCCAGTATTCCACTGATAAGAGATATTAATGCATTAGGAACATATAAAATAATATTTTATAAAAAAAAAATTAAAAAAAAACTAGAATATTGAAGAGGCACTGCACTTTTTTCAAAAAATAGGGAATAATGAACTGACTCTGCAAACAAATTCCAGTCATTGACAAGACTAAACTCTAAAACAGACTTGACTTTAAAAGATCACTATGTTCTTATAATATCATATATCAGAGAAATACAGGAAGTGAAGGTATTTAAAGCATTATTTTCAAAATGAGAAAAAAAATTGAAATTTAGAACAAAAGCAAAGCTTTGCAATACAAAAACCACTCACAGTATTTTTCAATGTTAGTGAAAATTTCCAAGTTAGCTATCATTAGGACAATTTTAAGCAATCATTAAAAATCTATATAAAGTTATTGGATGAATGTCACACCAACGAATAAGAACTCGTATTGCGGCGAAAAGAAATCCAGGCAATTATTTACTATTAGTTTCACATCAAACGGGACGAGGACTCTAAAGGGTATCTCTGATCGGAATAATTAGTCTTAGCAATGTGGTTGAAATTAAAGTACGAACCAGCTATCTATTGTCACGTTTCAAATCTAAGTCAGCTCAAAAACATTAAGTGTCTTATCTTATGAGCTTTCCCGACTTTGGCATTTTTAAAAAAAAAAGAAATATGTATGTAGAGTTATGCACGAATGAAAGAAAAATAAAAAAACAGACACATTTCCTCCTAAGCATGGCAAAGCAACTATACTCTCATAACAAATGGAAAAAGCTTAACCACTTATTTGGCGTCGAGATTTTTGTTTTAATTTTTTTCTATTTATAAATTTCATTTTAATATTTGATTTGTTTTAATTCTACGAAAGCCTTGATTTTTTTCTTTAAGGATATCGGGCTTCATTCAAGACAAAGTATATTTTATATTAACAGTGGACATAACTTACTATTCGTTTTAAATATTTCAAATTATATAAATTCTTTTTTGCGTGTAAATTTGTTTTTATGTTGAATACAAAATACTTATTTATAAGATTTAAATAAACTACTAATGGTTTTAACTAATTTAGAGTATGTAAGCTTATAAATGCAATTTTATAAATGCAACATAATTCCTTTTCGATAAATTATACTGGGGAACAAATATTTTGTAGCGTTTATGGGTCATTCTCACTGAAAAGGTATAAATAGACTAAAATATTTTCTTAAATTAAAGTAATTAAAAAAGTAATCAAAATTACATAAATGCCTTTATTTATTTTTGTTATACGTCCTTATAATAATGGTCAAGTTTTCTATTTTATTTTTTACAAGATTTAAAATATTTTAAATTCTGCCTTGTCCACGGAGGAGATGTAATAGTCAACGGAGGAGACATTTTATGTTATAAAATATAAAATGTCAATGAAGACTAATTTTTTAATTATTGGGTACAACTGATATGAGTTTAACATTAATAAGTAAATAATAAAATATTTCATTATTAGAGATAGAGCAACTTCCGATTAATCATGCTGCTATGAAAGGAAACATTCATTTTTAACCTAGGTGTACCATTTTTTAAGTAACTCTCCCTGAATATTAATAAATTAAAATGTAGACTATTGAAATAAAAATTCAGACTCCACATGGAAGTTGAGTGTTGAGGGTACTCCTTTATGAACATTTTATGCAAATAACGTTTTTGTTTTTTTCTCTTTTCTTCTTGTTATTGTTCCTTTTTTTTCCTGGGCACAAACTGCTTGTTCTGTCAATTTCTAGAAATTTAAGTACATTTAATCACGATTTTATTGTTAAATCTTTTTCTGATACAGATTTTAAAGTTTCTTGCTCTTTTTTTTTCCTTTTTTACTTTCTTCAAGCAATATCGGTTTTTTTTTTAAATTATTGTCGAGCTTGCCTCACACTAAGTTTTTTCTGTTCCCTTCACTTTTGCATGTGAACATTTGATTGCTTTCTTTTTTCACATTTTGGTTTTGTCATTTTTTTCCTAAAATTTGAAGAGAAAAAAATTTTGAAACATCACAGAAATTATTCAGAAAAATTGCCAATATTTACTTCTCCTAAAAGAAAAAGTTAAACTTAATTGATTTTCTTCAAAAATGCAAACAAATTAACACATTTATACCATTTTAAAAAATATCAATTAAAAGAAAATAGTTTTTTAATTATTAAAATTATTTTATGATAATCCAACACATTTTCGTCTTCTCCTCCGTGGACTTGTCATGTCCACGGAGGGGAAGTCCACGAAGGAGGCAAAAACTAGTTCTTATTTTTGATCTTAAAGTTACAAAAATGGCGCAGTTCTTTTTATTAAGTACACAATTTTTGCAATCTAAAATTCATCTATTAAAAATAAAATAATTTTCTCTTACCTCTTTTATGACGTCCACGGAGTATGCGGTGAAAACTTTGCCAAAGCCCAGTTGAACACAACAATTCAAAACTGTCACCGAAGAGAACAAAAACAGCTGATAGTTAACATTAGAAATTAGAATGGTTACCCCTCCCAGCAGCTGTCTTATAGGGATTTCGCATATGCTGCCCTTTATTGCATATTTACTGAACTATATTAATTGTCCATGGAGGGAGATTTCATTCTCGATGGACAAAGTTTACTAGTCATTTATTTTATAAAAATAATTTATTTTTTTAAAGATATTAAATAATAAGTTACTATAAACATTTAACTAGTTAAAACTACAAAAATCATTAAAGTAACATTTAAATTGTTTAACAGCCAATAAAAATCATTTTGTGTCACAGACATAGGGACGTCCACGGAGGGGATTTTTAAGCTATGTTTATTAAAAAATAAGAATGAAATATTAAATACATTTAGCAGAAATGCATATAATTTTATAATTTGATAGTTAGAACTTTACGAAAAATGATGAAGAAAAATATTAAGAAATCTGCTGTATATTTCTCGCACAAGCTGTATATTTCTCGCACGAACTTTATTTCTCGAAGGACGTAAAAAATCACCTTTTTGTGAGAATGACCCATTAATTATATAATTAAGTTTAAGAAATAATTTTAAGTTTAGGAATTGTTTATCTAGATCTTAAAGGTTTTTAATCATCGCATCCTATTTTGAGTAAGTTGCTTTTAAAACCAGAAAAAATTTCACAATTTCGATTAGTTGCATTTATTAAGTTCATTTGGAGCAATTTTTTCATAAAGCAGCCTTTTTTCGAAATTAAAGTGTTAAAACATCCCAAACTTTTTAATTATATTTTAACATTTTAAATTTTCCAAAACAAATTTTTTTACATTTTGCGGAGCTTTATATGCTGATAGACGCATCTTTTTAGCAAATCTTAATGAATCCTGTAACAATACATACTTTGATAACAATCTTAATGGATTCTGTAACTTTATATTATTAGAACAGTATTTAAAGTAGTCATCATGAAGAAATAGAATATATAGATTAGTTACTTAATAACCAAATGTTTATTTTTTTAAAAGAAAAGCTTTATTTGAGACTAAATAATATTTTTAAACAATAAATTTTTTTAATGTGAGTGAATAATGAATTTTTAAGTGGTGTATTAGCAAATTTATGATATAAAGTGAAGGATTATTTTGTAATAATGCATTTCTTTATTTGCGCTAATATGAAGTTTTTTCTCATAATATAAGTTTCTAATCCTGTTTTTTTTTAAATATTTGGTCAACAATAGGTTGTTTTGCATTTGCTTGATCCATTTCCCCAATCAAGCCAGATTATCTTGTTCATAAAGTAGTTATATCTCATGCCATACGCAATATTATTAATATATGAATGAAATACAAAAGTGCATTTTTAAGTCTAATTCAAAAAACATCAATAAAACATTTAGATTCAGCCAATTTTAATTTTAAGTAATTAATTTATAAAGAAAGTTGATTTTTAAACAAATCCCTTCTATATTTTCAACAAGAAAAATTCTCCAAATTATTACATGTAAAACGAGACAGGTAGTTGAATAAAAACTTTATTCAAGAAGTAGAACTTGAAAAAAGAAGTTTCTGACTAATGAGAAATGCCTAAGTAAACTGTTATCACAAATTTATTTTACTGTTTACTAAAGCAAGCAATACAGCATATAAAAAGAAATTAATTATTTTTAACAGCTTCCATCTTGCATCGGAATCCTTAATTCGCGTAAAAATCTGAAGAAAAATAATTTTTATTTTGCTAATAAATAACTTTCAGATAAGAACGTATCCATTACCATCTTAATTACATCAGATATATTAATTAAAAATACCATCAAGATTTCTAGATTCTTGCTAATTAAGAGAATATGATAAACGTCAAACAATAATTAAGTTTATTCAACATCCAAGTTTTCTACTTAAATTCATTAATTAAAATTAATGAAGCGGATAGAAGATGTCATTCTTGTGTTATGGTGCCAGATCATAAACTTGGAAAAGAAAAATATATATATATATCCATGTATGCTTATAATGTAACTACACATACCTACTAGTTTGTTTGTCATATTTTTTAACACTTTCAATTAAAAGATGTTAGAAAAAATACATCAATAATAAAGATAAAAGTTTGTGCTATATGTTACCGTGAAGTAGTATGAATTTTCATATTCTGTTTGGTATTTTTTATTTAATTAATTAAAATTTAAAATAAAAATTCAGTATGCAGATACTTAAACCACTGATTTGTTTTTTAGAAACTTATGACCGGTAATATAATATTATGTGCAATTTAAAAGTATCTCAAGCATTTTTTAATTCTTGATAAATTTTTAAAAAAAAAATCTACTTAAAAGTGAATCAGGAGAGATCCAGAAAAATAGCCCCTGTTTGTTTCATAAATGACCTAGGTTCGAATCACTGATTAGTGCTAATGCTAGTGCTAATGCTGGTAGCAGCATTCTGCATCATACAGCGCAGCATAAGAGTATATCCGTTAGAGGGGAATCACAGAATTATGTCCGGTTACCTGGTGAACCGAATGAGTGTGTCAAGATCCTAAGGCTGCCAGCGAGGAACTCTTTCTTGATACCAAGAGGCCTAGTATGACCACTCGTGTTTTTGACCACCAACAAATTGCGGTTACTAGCTTTCTACGTTCAAGCTGCCACGTGTAGGAGAATCTTCGAGCATTTTATCTTTTGGGGATTCTCACCTCGTGACGTGGTGATTTGAATGTAGAAAGCTAGTAATTGCAACTTGTTAGTGGTCAAAAACAGATCACGTGGCGGCAGGAAAAATTTACTAGCGGACAGCCTAAGCTGCTTTTTATTTTTACCCATTCCCTTTCATTAAGTGTCCTTCATTTTGGAATGTCTGGAATTTCCTGCATGGTCTCTTTCATCCGCATATGCTCAAACCTAAATTTCCTGGTTTGAATAGATATTTGCGGATTTTCCCTTTATACTGGTACTTTACCAAGGAGAGAATAATACTTCAGCAAGGGTGGGACATCAATTGATGACAGAAATAGTCTTTTTTCATTAAGAAAGCTGTCAAAAACTGGCCTCTGCATAAAAATATGGTAAAAAAGATTAGCACATTTCAACATTGATCACCGAGAAATTTTATGTGGGGTAATCTTCGGCAGTTTTTGAAGTTATGCTAAGAGAAGATTTACAAAGATAATCGTTTAATCCCCGATAACGTTCTTTTACCAGTTTCATACCAATTCAAAAATAAACTTAAGTAAAAAAATTGTTTTGAAGATTTAACTCATCGATTTTTTAAAGTGATGATATTATCTCGCTCTCTCAGGTTAGCATATCAAATAGAATATCGTATCAGGAAAGCCATTTAACTACGCCTTATTTTTGCTGTCCAGATTTTGAAGAGAAATCCACATGAATAAATGATTTCAAAAAGCAATTCTTCGTCCCTGTATCCCTGACATCAGATAATCCAAATGGCTACCCACTAAGAAAGAACAGGTTGTGAGATCCATTACGAAACAACAAATAAATAAATTTGACATGTCCTAACAATGACATTTGACATGTTTCATCAGGGCATTGGTTTTCATCACTGAGAACTTTTTTCAATTTTCCTGGCTCTTCGATCAAATACTTCAATGAAATATTAAATTAATATAATTAATAATAAAGATAATAACTCCATAATAATAAGTTCGCAAATTAAAGCTCATATTACTATTTATCATTAAGATTCAAAGAAAAACATAATTTTTTTAAATTTGTTTCTTCTATTTAACAGTTTAAATTTAATCATACAAATTAGCATTAATACAATTACGAAGCAAAAATTGATGTCGCAAGATAAATATCGCTGCTAAGGCAAGATTAAAACAAAAACACTTGTTTTTATTGGGTTGTAAATCTAGGTTTTTCTAATCTATAAAGGAAGATAAGATTTAATGAAGCATAAAACGAAATTTTATTTTTTAAAAAAAGGGGTTTAATTGGTTCATACAAACTCCTGTTTTCTGAATACTCATTTTATCAAGATCTGTACTTACATTTGCATTGCAATTTCGTTATCTCGATAATTTGATAGATATTTATTAAACTAAATGTATAAAAAGCATAAAAAGATCTCGATAATTTGGATCAAAACTAATTAAATTAAGTTAGTGATTTGCATTAATATATACTTTTCTTTTCTTTCTAGCCTTAACTTTTCCTACCCTTGCCTTCTTTTATAGCAAAAAGTATGAATGTTTCAAACTCAGAGTACTGTAAGCTGCAAAAATCTTTATTACATTCTTCAATCCGACAATCAGGGAAATAATTAGTTTCTGTTTTACGTTTTACATTTTGAAAACAATTGAGATATTGAATAAAAGAAAATTATATAATAGATTTGAACTGATATATTTGGAACATAATTAGTTTTTATGGAACTTCGAATAAAAAATCTTTAATTATATCTTGGTATTTTTAATTGTATTCAATATGCAAATCATTTTATCAACTACATTGAAAGAACCTTTTCTTATTGTTTAAAGTTAATTGAATCAAAACTCTTTTACTGTAGTTACATATCAGTCTAATCGAATAAATCGAATAATCAAAAAATAAAGTGAATAGATATTTATTTAACTAAATGTATAAAAAGCATAAAGAGTTTTTATTTGATTGAAATGTGATAAATACAAATTATTTTTCTCATTGATTAAATCCAAGGAAGATTTTATTACATTTATATTATCTTTATCAATTTCAATATCGTATCTCAATTTTTTTTTAAATTGAAAACTTGAAGGCAAAACATTATAATAATAAATAGTCTAAAATATTCACATTCATCTGTTATTAAATTTTTTTAACACACTTTTGTAATTTAAATTATTATATTTCCTTCTTGAATTTCTATTAAATTTTAGAAAACATAAGTCTTTGTTTCAAAATTAGATTCTTGTTGAAGTAAATTAAAATGAAACGAGTTTTTTCCATCTTTAGTAGAGAATTGCAGAGCTGTCAAAAAACTGGGAGTTCTGAATTCAAAATTGCAATTCTTATTACCAGACGCTTAGTAAAGAATACAAATCGAAAAAGTAAATTTAAAAGATTAAATTGTTTTAATACCATGCTCTAATATATGATGTTAAAATTATCAAATTACCGAAGATGTTCCAGAATTTAAGACATATTATAGAAACCATATTTTATTGTGAATTTTTCTAAAATGAAATATTTACCCCGACCAGCCCCAATTTAGGGCATACGGGTAAATGTTTATTAAAATCAAGAAAAACAGAAAAGTACATAAAATACAAAAAGTGCAAAAATACGAAAACATTACAGAATCTGATGGCAGTAGCAGTAAAATAATTAAAATGCTCCGAGAGTCCCGCCTTATAGTGCCGAAGCAACACCTCCTAGAAAAGAGTAGGCCTCTGCACGGGTTACCATAAATATCCTTTAGTAGTCCAAACGTAATGAGATATGTCGTATTTTCAACCACTGCGCAGCTTAGTACCCCGAACGTAATGACATCTTTCTTATTTTTCATCAACTGCGCAGTTAACTTCGTCACATCGGACTACTAAATTGATCCGTGCTGAGGCCTTCATACTTCTAGGAGGTGTTGGCTGAAGCCGACGGGGCTTCCCTTATAGTGAGTCAAAGACACAAATGAAAAATTTTACGACACATCGCAGGAAAGTGCAGTATGACATACAATGCATCATGTGCAGGCAGTACATAAGATTAAAACGAGTAATAATACAGAGTAGGTTGAATAAGGAATTTTTCTAAAATCCTTATTAAAGCGCAGTAGTCAAAATTCCCGAACTTTTTGGTGCCCCCATCGAGGCAGAAGCACAATAAGTTTTCCCATATTCTGGTAGTTTTGTCTAAGCTTTTTTTCTCAGTGCAATTATATAGTAATTCAAGCAATGACGATTATTTCCATGTATTTTTATTTTAGCTTAAAAAGATTAATGATGCACGTTAATCATATAAATATGCATTTGTTTGCAACATAGAAATAAATTAAAGGACAATAAAAGTAGAAAGAAAATGGAATAGTCAAATCAACCCATAATTTACTTTAGGTTCAGTGTACAAAATATACAAAGTAAATTTAACCGAATAAATGGTTTTTATGCCATGCTCTAACGTATTATTATGAAATTACCAAGTTTTACCCAATTTTCCATTTTTTACATTTTATAAAACCATAGTTTATAGCTGATTTTACCAAAACCATTACCAAAGCTCTCCAGTAAAAATTACCGAGCTTTAGTGTTCCCATAAAGCCAAATGCATGGTAAATGTAAGCATATTCTGGTAGTTTCGACCGTATTTTTTTCTGTGTGTAAGTTTGGAAAATGCATTTTGAAATTTTAATTTATTAAATAATTAAAATATCATCTAATGTATATAATTCTCTTACTTGGCTCCCAAATTTTGGCTGTATTTCCTTTCCGCCGGTGGCAACGTTTGCTTTGTTTTGTTTACGTTTTGAAAGAACCAAAGCATTCTGCCTTTTAATGATGTGTTTCTGATCTAATATATATAATTCTCTTACGGGGCTTCCAAATTTTGGCTGAAGTACTTTGTACAACTAAATAAGATTCTTTTCACAACACTTAAATATTTACTTTAATTTCTTCATTTATAGAGAAAACAGTCGGCAAAGAATTCTGTTAGGTTAAAAATCATTTCGCTAAAAAAATAACGAATTCTAAAAGAAATAAAAATAAACAACTTAAAAAATAAAAATGCTGTTGCCAGCCATAGAATTTTTTGAAAGTTAACTTAGCAACATAAATCAAAATGACATAGAAGCGCAACTAGATCAAAATTATGATACCTGAGCGCTTGACGTAACAAATCCTTCAATTCTATAAGTGTTGTATCGCCAAATGCCCAAATTAACAATTGTGTTCTTAAAGAAATTCTATAAAAAGTTTTAAATAAACAACCTACTTCTACAACTGCTTCTTGAAGAACTTGGCTCATTGATTAAAAATATTGTTTTAATTTTACAGTACTAACTTTACTTCTACTTTCATTATTGCTATGACCCTCTTTCATTACATTTTACAACTTCATGCTAAATTTGAGGACTTTAAGTTGTTTTGTGGTTGAATACTGACATTTAGAAATGTGTACATAAAAAAAAAAATAATATTTAGAGGTTAAGAGTTGCCTCAGAAAAATTTGAATTGTTGACATTGAACTTAACAATGGAAACAATCGTTTTTGTGAAAAATTGAATTGTATTGTTGACATCAAAACTAAAAATATTGTGTTTCAACTTAACAATACTACCTTAATTTATACTTTAGAATTGCCTCGGAGAAATTTGAATTGTTAGCAATGACTTAAACAAAAAGTTTTATTTTAACTGACAAATACTATATTATAATTTTAACTTTTTCTATGACTATACTCATTTTCTTACTCTTTTCTTTGTTTTTTATACATTTTATATTTTTGTGATAAAATAAAAAACTTATAGTTGTTCTGCTTCTGAACACTGATGAAAACACAAAATGATGGGCTTCATCAACAATCAAAAATATATACATTTATTTTACAAATTCCATATTATTAAGGTGGCGCCCTTCAGAGAATTAAAAATACAAAATTATCTTCATCAAAGCCGATGCTTTACATCCGGCGTTCAGTGGCAGACTACTATTTCATATTGTTTTACAACACATGGCTTTAGCCCTCTGGTGGGAAAGACTTTAAAACAAAACTTACAACGGTTGCTTTTCTCAACAACTGAAATTTAGAATAGTGTGATTAAGAAAAATATGTGAACTGTTTGCAATTTCAAATTAATATTGAAATTTACAGGTTTAGAATTTTTTACAGTGAAAAGTTTTCGGAAACAGTGAAAAGTTTTTTACAGTGAAAGTTCAAGTATTCAAAAAAGTATACAGAAGCTAGACGTTCAGAAGGTATCCAATGAGCGAGCAAAGCGAGCATTGGATTGCGAAGCAATCCGAAATGAACCGCGAAAGCAGCGAGCAGGGGTCGCAGCGATCGCCAGCGAGCAGGGGTCGAAGCCTCCTAGTAACGAATAATACCTAAAGAAATCCGCCGGATTTTTCATCAAACGAAGATATAGCCCTTCATTTTGCAACTGAAATGATGTGTTGAATTCTTCTCCTACTATGCCAAAACTTATAGTAATTATAATAATATTGAGTTTGTATAACGAAAATTAATCTGCAGTTCATTTTATCTAAATTACCTCTTCATCTTAAAATTCTGACAAATAATTTAACAAACGCGTACTATAACCATACTTGAATCTCAAAGCAAAGTGAGACATCAAACTAAAGCTCTTTATATCAATGTTCTAATATACCTTTAAAATTTTTTTTAACAAGAGCCGGGACAGCCTGGTTGGTAGGAGTTGGACTTATGTCCAAGAGGTCGTGAGTTTGATTCCCACCGTCCGAAGACTCCCAGCAGTGTACAAAATTGTGACAGATGTCCGCTAAATCTGTTGGAATCACAAAGTCCTCCAAGTTACCATAACAAATCTATACCTCTAAAGGTACTGGATCGGGAACCAATCATGCTCTTGTTCAGGTATAAAATATGCGGTGGGATGAATGGATGGTGAGTGAATGTGTCATCCCTGTAGAATTGGCTGTGACGTGTGTTTTAGGCAGAAGTCGAATTCTTGAAAATAGATTGCGCCACCGGAAAACAAAAAGAAACACACCCCTCTGTGCTAAAATGGGCTTGTCAGTATTGACAAGTAGTATAAGACAACAACATTTTTCGACAAAGGCGTTAATTGGGACAATTGACTTGCTGATGCTCAATATATTTTTCACAATGCGCAATTCTGATTCAAAAATGGTTACTTAACCCAATATTGTGTGTAAAATAAAATTTTCTACTAAATACTAAAATCTTTTTCTAAATATCTAGAATTTCAAGTCATCGTATAGATATATATGTGTAGGCTATAAATAGGGTATAGTTAGTTTAGGCAAAAACGATATGCATAACTTCTTTAACATAACGTATAGTTTTCTTTAGCATACGTAGATTTAACTAAGGGAGCTTTTATTAAAATGGCTTAACTTTCTTAACGAAGAATTTTTCAAGGCTCCCAAAAAAAAGAGCGATTTAGAACAAACCTATTGTTCCGGAATTTGCAGCTAAATAAAAAAAAATATTTCAATCCCTCCCTCAAGCGTAAAGTTTGAAAAAAACGCAGTTTATCTCAAAACAATGCTCACTTTTGACTAAAAACTCCAAACAGGTGGCCTTAGAAACATAAAATTTGATTTACTTTATAGATAATGTTTATAACTTCCACTCTTAAACTTAAAAGTAATCCTTCCAGTAAAATTCATCTTGCAAAGAGAGTTGAAAAAAATGCTTACATTTTGTTAATAACCATACAATGGCTCAAGTAAGATACATAGTAAATATTTTGTCACTATATTAGCGAAAATATAAGGGATAGATAAAAATGACTGAATAAAATCAGATTAAACTGTTTTATTAAATGTATTATCTCTCTCTTAAATGAAATCCTAGAATATGGAATAGATATAATGAAAAGAGTCAAATGTCATTGATATAAATTAAATTAATTTCGATTCATAAATCACCTTTTATCTCAAGAAATAATTTTAACCGGTTGCCTCCATAAGAAGATAAAGTTTGTGATTAATAAATTCAGTAGATGTAATTTTTGATGAGGGGTTAGATTAATGTAGGTGTCTTCTTATCTTGTCTAATAGGAAAATATCGAATATCTTGAGGAATAAAGTCAGCTTTTTTCTTTTAAATTACCCTGCTATAAAATATTCCAAAAGTGTAAAAGTGGTACTTTAAGGTTAAACCTTAGTTATTTAGAGATATTCCTTTTCGGAATGTTAAAAAAAATATAAAAAATAGGAAAGAATAAAACGATATTCTCTCCTAGTCATTTTTTCATGTTACATTCGTAAAGTTTCAGCAAGGGAAATAAGTTAAGAGGGCAAATAATTCCTATGGTCAAAAATATCAAAGGATAAATTCAAATAATACAGTGTTGAAAAAATCTGGAAATTCATTTTTTTAGAATTTTATTCTATTTTATTAAAATATGCAATGCTCATACGGCAGCAATGCTCATGCGAAGAAGTTTTGCTTAAAAAACATAATATAGTATTCAATATTTTTGCTTTTTACAAAAAATATCTCGATGAAATAAATGAACTATGTATACTTTTATTCTTTTTAAGCAAAACCACTTTTAACAAAATTTTGATTTCTCCAGATTCAAGTTAAATTTAATGAGGGAAAAAATTAGCGCAGAGTGTAGTAAACCTAGAAAGTAAATGAAAAATTAAATCAATCTTTAAAACCTTTACTAGGAGGGGAGGGACACTCAAAGAAAATTAATTCAAAACCTACCAAAAACTCATATATAAGAGGCAACAAGAAAATTCTTAATCTAGTCTTGATATTTGCTTGAGTTAGTAAACCTAGAAAGTAAATGAAAAATTTAATCAATCTTTAAAAACTTTACTAGGAGGGGAGGGACACTCAAAGCATAATTAGTTCAAAACTAATCAAAAACTCATATATAAGAGGCAACAAGAAAATTCTTAATCTAGTCTTGATATTTGCTTGAGTTTGTATACCTAGAAAGTAAATGAAAAATTTAATCGATCTTTAAACCCTTTACTAGGAGGAGAGGGACACTCAAAGCATATTTAGTTCAAAACCTACCAAATACTCATATATAAGAGGCACCAAGAAAACTCGTTATCTAGTCTTGATGTTTGCTTGAGTTAGTAAACCTACAAAGTAAATGAAAAATTTAATCGATCTTTAAACCCTTTACTAGGAGGAGAGGAACACTCAAAGCATAATTAGTTCAAAACCTACCAAAAACTCGTATATAAGAAGCAACAAGAAAATTCTTAATCTAGTCTTGATGTTTGCTTGAGTTAGTAAACCTAGAAAGTAAATGAAAAATTGAATCAATCTTCAAGCCCTTTACTAGGAGTGGAGGGATACACAGAGCATTATTAGTTCAAAACCTACCGAAAACTTATATATAAGAGGCAACATGAAATTTTGAGACCCAGTCTTGGTGTTTGCTTGAGTTAATAAAAAAATTACCTTTTTGAAGCACACAATTAGATCAGAAGAAAAAATAGAAGTAATGCATGCACTACAACTTCAGTGCTGACAGTTGCTGAAGAACTTTTTGTTAAATCAATTGTTTTAAAACAATTTGCTATATCTGGCATGTTATCATCACATTTTAATTTTGAAATCTATTTTTGGTTTAATAATAAAATCAAGTATGAGCTTTCAACTGAAATATTATTATTTTTTTCAGATTCAGTGTAACAGCACCTAAAACCAACTAGTCACCTTAGAATTAACTAGAAGAAAACGAACACCTGAAGAAAAGCTGCTACGCAACTGTTACAAAACCGAACAAAAAACCATGCCTTACCAGTTACAAAACCGAAAATGTATCTCCCTAGTGTATAGTATAAATAAATTTTGTAATTGTGCTTGATGAAGATCTTGAAAAGGAAAGGAAATTGCCTCCAAAACTAATGTCACATGAACATGAAATAGATAAAGAATATAATTAGTAACCTAGAATAATTGTTACTCTTTCATGACATTTAACTTTTTTATTCCGATTTCTTTTTCTAAATATTTTAAAGTCAATTAGCATAAAATTTGCTCTGATTAGCAAATTTTCTAATTTCATTCATAGTTTTTGATTCTATATTTTGTATCAAAGATTGGATTTTCGAAAAGAAAAATATTTTTTTTTAAAATAAAATCATAAATCATAAGTGCGTTATTTTTTTTTCAAAATAACATTTTAATACTATTTATTGTTATTCTTAGTCGAACCATTTTACGATAGCAATCAATTATATATAAGCTTTGCCCTTTATTAAAAAAATTAATTTTTAATAATTAATTAATTAAAAAATTAATTTATGTAAAAAACCTTGAATCCTTTGATTTGTTCATTTAGCAAAAACGTTTTATTCACAAAAGTTTCAGCTGACATTATCTACGAAATTAGGCCATATTTGGGTTTTTATAGCTAATTGTATTCTGATTTTATTACGAAGGACGTTCCTTTTTTTACGAGATTTTTTCAAACGTTCGCTCTCGGTGTGGGGTTTATATAGTATTAATTTGATCTGAAGCTGCCAGAAAATTAGTATTATAGCAAATGTATTACATGAAAAATTACTATTACATGTAAATTACGCTCCAGTTGAATTTTGATTGTGTAAAATCAAAACTTGTTTCGTATTTTACTTCAACATGATACTTTTCTAAAAAGTTGCAGCAAGCATTAATGATTTAGTTTAAAATGGATCATTATTTTTACTTATGTTTTGTGGAAATAGCAACTTTAAATGCTTCGTGCATCAGGCGTTAATTATTGCAGTGCTTTAGTTTAGTTACTTGCAATTTCACAAAAAAACTATGTTTAAATTATTTTCCTTAAAAATAAAATTTAATTAAGTAAACTGAGCTTGGATAAATATACGTAAGAGAAAACCAAACTAAACCTAAATTTAGATGATTGCTAGGGCTATTTTTTGTTTAAAATTAAGAACGTGACCATTTTGTTTTTTTACTTAAAAAGATGAAAGAGGAATGCTTAATGAATAGCAAAACAGAATTTTTTGAGAATTTATTCTAAATGCTGAAGTTATTTTAAAATAGAAAAGTTTACTTTTTAAAAAAGAAACTTATTTTAGTCGTGTAAAGAACACACTCGAATATTTAATTATTTTCCCCCGACAATACATTAAGATCAGTGATTAATTATCAAAACTCTTTTAAATTCTCCATAGTATGCAAATTTAAATTTCTATACGAATTCATTCTTGCAAATCATAAGACATTTTGAAAAGGTTATTTTGGGATTTTTCCTTGAAAGTTATTTAAAAAGTAGTTTTTAATTTTCATGCGAGTAATTTATCATTTTTAGAAACCTGAACGTATCCAACAAGTTCCATTAGTTACGAAGATCGTTAATGAGTTTAAACAAAAATAATTTATGAAATTTTTAAGTCTTGTGAAGAAATATAATTAGATTTTAATTTGTTCTACAAAAATTTTTTAATGCAACTCAGTAGATAAGAATAATAAAAAGGGCGATAGATTTCATTTTGTGGTGCATACTAAGTATAATGTTTAAATATAGTAACCCAAAATTATTTTAATACGTTGTAAAATTAATATTTATTTTGCAAATATTAGTCTCTGAAAAAGTAAGAATAATTCTAAAATATACGTTGTACTTTGCTTTGAACGAAACACCATTTATAATGTCGCAAGTTTATTTTTGCATGATAATAATTAACAAGTGTAATAGATTATTTTGAATTTTTTTAATCTTTTTATAAAAGTACAGATTTTAATGGATTTTTTACGAAAACTTATATAAATGAAATTTAAACTTTGTGTGTTGTTTAAAATGAAACTCTTTTACAGTATTTTATTATTATAGAATTAATTCTGCCTTAAAATTTTTAGCTAATGTACAAAAGATCCTAATTATTTTTTTTTGTTTCATTTAAGAAGGCTTTGAAATGTCTGTTTTTAGTTCAGTTTATTTTCAGTCATGGATATAATTTGTGATTTTGTAAGCGTATGCATTACAAACAAATGTGTCAAATTAGTAACTAATTATTTATTTTTTATACTTATGTATTTACATTCTTTTATACTTGTTTATTCATTTTTATTTGTCTATTTTTATTTATTTATTTTTACTTATTCTTTGATATTTATTTATTGTAAAACTTAGTTGATTTTCTAAAACTGTTATGCACAGTTTCTCTTACATAAAAACGGAATCATTAAATTCTTAATTCTATTTAAATATTTTTTAAGCAAAAAAATGCAAATAAATGTAGCAAAAAATACTTTGAAACCAAAAATTCATTCTAACAACTGTTCATATTCTAACATAAGCACCTAAAAATTACTAACAAATATGATATACTTTCTACTAGGTGGACTGAAGAAGATGAAAAAAACATGAATAAAGTACAAATAAAAGTATGTAAATGGGCATACTATGGTTTCAGTTCTGTAAAAAGGAACATTTCTCAGTGTCTAAACGTTAAATGAATGTAGAGAAGTAACGAAACAAACTCTTGTAAAGTAGTTTATTCAGTACCTCAGAGGACCTCTGTCCATATTGCTTAAATCACTTAAAACGTGCTTGTCTTTTTATTTCTCTACCTTTATTAACGTTCAGACACTGAGGAAGAATCCTTTTAATAGAACTGAAACTATAGTATGTCCATTTATTTACTTTTATTTATGCTTCAATCGCGTTGCTTTTCACTTTAATCAAAATATAATATTCTTAAACCAAATTAATTATATTATTTCGTACGTGGTCTATAATTTAACTCGTTTTCTCACTAATTTCGAAAAATTAAAAAAATTAATAAATAAATAAAATTAAAACTTGAAATTTAGAGCATTTTTTGGTCAAAAGTGGCTTAAATAATTTCGAAAACGGCGTCGAAAAGTTTTCCTTTAACAAGATTGAAACATTTCTTATTCTTTGAAGTTAACGAACTTTTTGGAAGCCTTCCAAAAGAATTGATTTAAAATAAAATGTCTTGCTATGGCATTTTTCCTGATATGAACTCTTTTGAAACATTTGGTACAAAAAAAATGACAAGAAACTTTCATTTTTAAGATAAAATTTAATACATAGAGATAAAATTCATTTTTATCCTTATCCAAAATCTTATTAAAAATTTCAAAAAGGATCATGAAAAAAAATCTTAATTTTCGAGGTCTAGATTAAGTTTTAATTTATAAAAGCCAATGTAAAATGTGATAGCCGATGTTTAAAATATATCAATTTAATTTAATCCTTGCAAATTGTTACAGAGGCAAATGTATAAACTGATATTTTACTTTATCAAATGATTTTGGCCAAATTAATTGATATAAACCAATTCGAATATCAAAGTCTTCAGTAAATAATTAAATAGTTATTAACAGCTGAGTTAAATTAACTTATATATTATTTTATAGAATGGTTCAAATAATAATAATAATTTTTTAAATGCAGAGAAATTTTTAAAGTCAAAATTATTAGGAAATAATTAAATTTAAGTTAAATTAGGTAATATGTTATTTTATAGAATAGTTCAAGCAATAATAATAATTATTAAAAAATGATGAGTACCTATTTTGAATGTCAAAATGGTTAGAAAATAAATAAATTGAAGATAAATTAGCTAAAATCTTATTTTATATAATATGGTTCAAGCAATAATAATAATGTTTGAAAATGATGCTAAATAATTTTGAATGTCGAAATTAATAGGGAATAATTAAATTGAAGGCAAATTACCTGATATCTTATTATATAGAATGGTTCAAGTAATAAGAATAATTATTGAAAACTGATGCAGACCAATTTTGAATCTCAAAATCATTAAGAAATATTTAACTTGCAGACAAATAAGCTGATATCTTTTTTTTAGTACGGTTCAAGTAATAGAAATAATTATTAAGAATTATGCAGATCAATTTTTAATGACAAAGTCATTGGGAAATAATTAAATTGAAGACAAAGTAGATAACACCTTAGTTTATAGAAGGGTTTAAGTAATAATAATAAATATTTATAAAAATGATGAAGAGAATTTTTGAAGGTCAAACAGCAATATAGTGGATAAATTATTTTATAGCTAGACAATAGGGTTCAAATATGACGATACCATGATGATACTATAAAAAAACCTAGATTAAAGTCTTGCGTTACGAAATGGTTCAAACTAAATCCTATTCCATCCTGGGGCTTGAGCGGCTACCAGGCGCGACGGCAGGTGGTGGATAGCCGAATGTCCTGTAGCCCTGACAGGATAGCCTCTGAATAACAAATAGGAGGTCGCGAACCAACTCCCGTAGCCCAGGTGTTACGCGACCCGTGCCTTGGGTGAATGGCACTGCGGTTATAGTGTCTTAACGGAGCCTCTAGTTTGACTGGCGAACATCTAGAGTAATTGCCTTACCCAGTAACTCAGACAATGCTGGGCTGACTTTCTTTACCTGAGCTTTTTATTTGAGGTAATTTATGGCTGNTGAAATTCTTAGGCTCCCAAGATTGAAGATTCAAACAATTGTAGGCTTCATCACTGGGCATTATCATTTCAGGAAACATCTACATAGATTGGGACTTTTCGAACAAGAACCAATATGTCGGAAATGCCGTGAAGAGGTAGAATCAGCACATCACATCCTATACGAATGTGATGCCCTCGCCCTTACGCGCCTCACTACCTTAGGCAATCCCTATCCTAAGGAGCTTCACCTTAATTCCATTAAGGGACTGTCAGACTATATTAATAAAGTAGGCGACCCGAGACAATGGAACTAGGAAAAATTGGGCTTAGAGTATGGTACAAAATGCAACATGTGCAGAGGTGCCACATATCTGACAAGCTCAAGCAAGAAGAAGAAGAAATCCTATTCCACTGTGAATCATGTGTTATCACTTAATTATAGTTTTTTAATTTATATTTTTTAGAAGTTTACAATCACAAAATTTTTTAAAAAATGATTCGTAACAGAACAAAATGTGGAAAATCCTAGGCAACGCACTGAGAAAAAAAGAAATGGTTAATGTAAGAATATGAGCGAAGATACGGTGCATTCAATTCTATGGGAGCACCAAAGAGATTGGTAATTTTTACCGAAGCGCTTAGGTAAAAATTTTGGTAAAACTAACAATAAGATATGGTTCTACAAATTGTGCTAAAATTTAGTAAATATGGCAAGATTTGCCAATTGTAAAATTTAGTAATTTAATCATTATACTTTAGAACATGGCACAATAAAAACTTTCATTCTGTTAAATTTACTTTTCCGTTTTGTGTCCATTTTTAAATGAGCGGTAAAAAAAATATAACCAGAATTTCCAGTAATTCTTTATCATATGAGCAAAAAAATTATTAGTTAAGTAGTTTAAATATCGTATATATAGGTTTTATTAACCATAATCACATTTTCGTTTTTTAACTAGAAATTACATACCGTACGGTAATTTGACCAGATTTTTTTTCTTCGTGCAAATTTTGTTCAAAACAGAAATCCTTAACAAAGTTTTTATAATTTTTCACTATATTATGATTTCGCATTAAATCAATAATTTTGGAGAAAATATATTTTGCGATTTGACAAATGTGTATTGTAATACAATATACCAATACTGTTCAATAATACAATATGCACGTATAATAAAAAAACTTTCTTTCCCATTGTTAGGTATAGTTAGTTGCTTTCAAGTGCTTTAAGTTATAACATTAATCAGCTTATTCCAGAGACTTTATTATATCTTCTTTTTATAAATATCTAGTTTCATTTTTCGAGGAGGGAGAAGCGAAAAAAAATCTACAACAATCAACGACAGTAAAAAAAAGGCCCATATTTATTTCTACCTCACATATCAGAATGGTTCTTGGAATTCATCCAAAGGGGATTGATTATGAATCATGTCTCTTTTCTCGAGAACATCTCAATCTTTTTCTTCAAGAATAAGTCGTTTCATACGCAAAATCTAAGATAAAAATTTATTCTTCTTTTACGCGTTGTTTTTATTTTGAAAGTAGGGAAAAGAGAAAATCAGTGTTTTCCTTAAAGTTTTTATGTATGAAAAATTGAAAAACTCAATGCGGTTTTTTTTAGAAGAAGGTTTCCTTAGTCTTGCAGATTTTTTTGAAATATAAGAGCAGTGAGTTTATTCATTTGTTTCCTTAGCATTTTATACTCAGAGAAGCGTTTTGCATCCTTATAGAAAACTAGTATCGACTGGCTCACAATTCTTGTTTTTCCTTTTTATGGACACATGTGGGTTCTATTATTATTTTATTCATTTTTGCATCTGTTTTTACTTTTGAACTTCGAGCAATGAGCAAATATATATGTTTTTGAGACAAATACCAAAGTATTCTGGTTTATGACTGTGTTTTCCATATGTTTTGAGAATAACATTGCTTCTCATAATTGTTCATGCGATATTTTTGCGAATGAACAAAATAATTGTCCAAGAATATGTGACAAACACACTTAATTTATTAGATACTAATTATAAAAAAACTAATAACGTTTATAATTTTTAGTTATTTAATTCAACTTTACAGATTAATGGCTTTTTAAAATATTTTTTAATTCACTCTCTCTCTCTCTCTCCCTATATATATATATATAGAGAGAGAGAGAGAGAGAGAGATACCAAAAAGTTACTATAAAATTAATAACCAAATTATGAATAAGTTGTTATTCTTATATGTTACGTTACTATTTCTAACAAAATTTTATTTATATAAATTCACTATGGGATATTTTATTATGATCCAATAATCGATCTTATATTTCACAGGAAAAGTGTCAGAAATCAGAAAGAAACTTACTTTTTCTTTTTATTTAAACACATTGAGTCACGAGTGTATAATAACTACAATTTTTTTTAAAAATAAAACCTTGATTAGGTTTAACTTTTATTAATCTTTTTATACATAATTTTCCTACTTAATGACATTTTATGACAAACGNTATATATATATATATATGGTTGTGTGCAGAAGCTAGGACATATATATATTGAATTCTCCACTTTTAATCAATTTATCAATGTCATAATTTATCAACAGATGCCAATGCTAACTGATAAAAACTTAAAAAGAGTGCTTACAAATTCAATACTATTTACAGCTACAAAGTAGGTCGTTCTGAGGACAAAACTGACAAGTTGTTTACTAAGCAAAAAGGAAGCAAACTCATTTTTTCACCTATTACTGATTTAGTTCAATTAAATTTTTATTTGTTTTGAACCCTATATAGCATTTTACGTATCTCACCTATGAAATACACATGCAAATTTCCCCTATGCAAGTTATATGGAATAATACTTATGCAGTTCGTAAAATAGTAGATTTTATTTACAGGGAAAAACTTCTAAGATTAAATTTCAAATGCGAGCTTTTTTTTTAATATTTCAGACCGAAAATAGTTGTAATGTTATTGAAAGTTTAAAAAAAAATTCTCAGCTCTGTCTCTCGTTTTTTGTCATTTCTGAACATTTTAGGATGTAATTATGCTTATTGTTGTTTATTCTACTTTACACTTATTATTTATTCCACTTATTAATGTTTTTTTAATTACACCGCATTTATTAAATACATGCATACAGTGATATGGTTTCTAAAATTATTAACAGTATCTCAAAGCTCTGCGTAATTAAATAACTAAGCAAAGTTAATTTTTGTTTTAAACAGCTTTTTTTAACATAGCAAGATACAATAGCTTTCATTGTGCTTTTAAAATGCATTTATATTTGCAATGTTAGTACGTTTTGCATACTTAATGAACTTAATAAGTATTTTTTATGCATTATTCCTTCTTTTGGTGCAACTACTTTTTTTGACAAGGATATATTTACCTACATCGGCTTTTTTAATTATAAGGAAATGTAACTTCTCTGTAACTAAACGTATTTTGTTGTCCTATTTATTTAATAAACATATTTTTCAAAGGGATTAATAATTTTTATTATTTAATTGTTTATTGAGCTAAGGTACTTTCTTTTTTAACACTCTTATGGATTTATTAATTGTACTAACTGTTCAAAAATTTCTGTAATATTATCAATATTAACGTAAACTGAAAAAAAATGTAACTTATGTCTAAAAGCCATTCAGTTATTATGATCACTTTCTAATGTCGCTGTTCTATTTATAAAACTAGGGAAAAACTGAAAATAATAAAAACTTGGATATATTAAAACATATGCTTTTTACGATCATTACCAGATGTGGAAAAAAGTTTAATTCCTCATCCTATTTATACGAGGCGTACTGTATGTAATGTAAACAGGAAAAAGTTTATCAATTTCAGCTATATATATTTACTGTCTTAAGAGAAGGGGCCACAATTAGAAATCCTCTCAGTTGCTTATAATATTTTTTTTTCTGTAGCTGATAGCCTTAGAAAAAGTCTCACAACTGTAATTCAAATAAATTGGAATAATAACTGTTTCCAAACAGGTGTCACAAGCATTTATACGTTATGGTTCTTTTTATTTTTCCACCATTTGAGTGCCTTAAGATACTGTTACGATATAAGCCTGCAAAGATGGATATAAATCCAACCCAATACAGCAAGGATACTGTTGAAACTATACAACACCCTATAATCTGAAAGAAGTATGTAACAGCTGGTGTAAAGTTCAGAAATACTTCATAAGGGTATCAGATGATCAAACAATTTTACTACCATTTATTACAAACATCAATGAGCAGAAATCTGATAAACACAGTAAAAAGTAGTTCAGGAGACAAAATCTTGATCATAGTATATTTATTTATTTCAACATTTGTACATTTTTTGTGAAAAAAAATTGATGCTGTTAAGCCTCTCAATGTTAGCCATTGCTTTCTTTGATGGTGGCTTTATTGCAACAAAACATATTCTTGCAAGACAAATAAACAAACAATAACATTTCGCATTTTATGAAATGTAGTGTTACTCATTACTTTCCCGTTACTATGACGAAATAATTTCTAACCCATTTATTTCAACAACTCATGATTTACTTCAACTAAACTTTTTAATTTGTCGGACCCTGCATAGCATTTTATGTATCTCACCTATGCAATATCCGTGCAAGTTGTACCTAGGTTAGTTTTATGCAATAATGCCTAAGCAAGATTTAAAAAGTAGATTTGAGTGCAGAGAAAAATGTCTAACATTAAATTTCAAATGCGTGGCTGTTATTTTTAATATTTCAAATCCGTGGCAGTTATTTTCAATTTTTCAAAACGAAGTTAGATTTAATATTATTGAAATACAAAAAAAAAGACTCGCATCAATACCTCTCATTTTTTGTGTCATTTCTGAATGTTTAAGAATGCAATTATGCTTATTGTTCTTATTACACTTAGCCACATTTCCCAAATGCAGGCATTTATATGCATACAGAGATGTGATTTCTCCAATTATTAACAGTATCTTATAGGCCTGCGTAGTTAAATAAATAAGCAAAATTACTTTTTGTTTTAAACAGCTACTTTTAGAATAAGGTACAATAGTTTTATTCGGGCTTTTAAATTATGTTTACATCTACAATGCTTGTGAGTTTTTGCATGAACATGTGTATTTTTTGTGCTTCTTTCTTTTGGTGCTACTACATTTCTAACCGATACAATTGCCTAAATTAGCCTTTTTAATTATAAACAATTGTAAATTCTCCGTAACTGAAAGTATTTGGCTGTCATATTTATTTAATAAACACATTTTTTAAAGTGATTATTTATTTCTTGATTTAATTCTTTTTGAGCTAAGGAACTTTCGTTTTTAAAAAACATACTTCTTTTCATATTTACCCTATTCTAAGAAGTTAAAATATAATTGCTGAAATATACAGGGTGATTCATATCGAAGTATATCATTTTAATGCACTATTAATCAAAAACAATGTAAGATATTATATGTTACTTTGTACCGAATCGTATGTAATTATTTTAAATTATGTTAGAGATAGTTGCAGATGTTCTATGTGTGACCCCTTAGTCACTCACTACATCTAGCCAGTAATCCGTTTTCGCCCACACACTTGTTAAGGTATCTGAATCAAATCCATTAATATAGGCTGTGATACACTGTTTCAGGTCACCCAGATAAACGGGAAACCTGGACGAATTACTTATCCTTTGTACACAGGTAGAAATCATAAGGTTTTAGGGGTTAGGTCAGGACTTCTGCGTGGTTACTATGTCAGAAGCTTGCTGTAATTCGTTGTAAGATCCTTCTACCCATTCGATGAAGGAGATATTCATCAAGGTAATATCGCAGGTAGGCCGACCGGTGTACACCATTAAATTGAAGAATGAAGTTGTCAATGTTGTTCTGCAACTGTGGCATCAATCAAAGAGCTAACGTATCCAAGAAAAGTTCGTTTCAAAGTTCGTTCTTGAAAAAAGAAAAGGGCGAACACTTTCTTTCTGGACAAATAAGGCACAGAACGCATTCAGCTTAGGGGAATAACAGGGGTAAGGATTGTAATAATCCAAATCTTTTCTGTCGCGGTTTTTTATTTAATTAGCACGTATGACAATGTTTACAAAATTTTGTTATATCTGAAGTTATGTTGCTCCAATAATAAACAGGGGTTATTAAGTTAATCATTTTCGGAACTCCTGGATGATTAAACTTATCATGAGCATTTTGCAGAAGTTTTAATCTTATCGAAAATGGAACAACTATTTTAGTAAAATTTTTCTTACGTACACACAATACATTATTGATATCAACAAATTTACCTTGTAAGTTATCTTTCTTTTGAGCTTCCACTATTTCACTCAAATTCAATAAATGTGAAACATGAACATTATTATTTTTACTATTATTTTGGACAATTGAATGTGTTGCATCTCTCGAAAGCCAATCTGCTTCAAAATTAGCAGAGCCTTTTGTGTATTTAATATCATATTCATACATACTAAACAATAATGACCATCTAAATAATCTTCCTTTTAAATTTTTAACATTTCTTAGCCAAACTAAAGCAGCATGGTCAGTATGTATGGTGAATTTCTGTCCAAAGAGGTAATGATGGAATTTATTTAGAGAATCGACAATAGCAAGACATTCAAGTTCTATAATTGCATAGTTTTTTTCATAGTCCCTTAATGAACGAGAATGAAAAGCTACAGGATGCAATACACCACATTCATCTGTCTGTTTTAGCACACATCCAATTCCAACTAATGATGCATCAACAAAAAGATGACATTCATGATTAGGGTTAAAAATTTTCAAAATTGGTTTACAAATAATAGCATTTTTTAAAAGTTCAAAAGATTGTTGACATTTTTCTGACCACACCCATTTTACATCTTTCTTTAACAAGTTATTTAAAGGATGTCGAATAATTCTTACAGATNAATTCAAATGTAAGAAAATTGTTCTAGCTTCAATCAATTCACTATAAACTTCCAAATATATATATATATATATATATATTTGTTTGTGTGTAGAAGCTAGGACATTAATTAAATTCTCCATTTTTAATCAATTTATCAATGTCATAATTAATCAACAAATGCCGATGCTAACTGATAAAAACTAAAAGGAGTGTTTTACAAATTATATACTATTTACATCTACAACGTAGGTCGTTCTGAGGACAAAACTGACAAGTTGTTTACTGAGCAAAACTCAGGAAACTCATTTTTTCACCTATTGCTGATTTACTTTAATTAAATTTTTTTTTGAACCCTATATAGTATTTTACGTATCTCACCTATGAAATACACATGCAAGTTGCCCCTATGCAAGTTATATGGAATAATACTTATGCAATTCGTAAAATAGTAGATTTTATTTACAGGGAAAACTTCCAACATCAAATTTCAAATGCGAGCTTTTTTTTTAATATTTCAGAACGAAGATAGTTGTAATGTTATTGACAGTTTTAAAAAAAAATTCTCAGTTCTGTCTTTCATTTTTTTGTCATTTCTGAACATTTTAAGATGTAATTATGCTTATTGTTGTTCATTCTACTTTACACTTATTATTTATTCCACTTATTATTGTTTTTTTTATTACACCACATTTATCAAATACATGCATACAGTGATATGGTTTCTAAAATTATTAATTAACAGTATCTCAAGGCTATGCGTAATTAAATAAATAAGAAAAATTTATTTTTGTTTTAAACAGCTTTTTTTTTAACAAAGTAAGATAAAATTGTTTTTATTGTGCTTTTAAAATTTATTTATATTTGCAATGTTAGTACGTTTTGCATACTTAGTAAACTTAATAAGTATTTTTTATGCATTATTCCTTCTTTTGGTGCAACTACTTTTTTAAACAAAGATATATTTATCTACATCGGCTTTTTTAATTATAAAGAATTGTAACTTCTCTGTAACTAAAAGTATTTTGTTGTCATATTTATTTAAAAAACATATTTTTCAAAGGGATTAATAATTTTTATTCAATTGTTTTTTGAGCTTAGGTACTTTCGTTTTTAGCACTCTTTCGGATTTATTAATTGTACTAACTGTTCAAAAGTTTCTGTAATACTATCAATATTCACGTAAACTGAAAAAAATGTAACTTATGTCTAAAAGCCCTTCAGTTATTATGATCACTTTCTTTTTAAAGTCGCTGTTCTATTTATAAAACTAGAGAAAAGCTGAAAATAATAAAAACTTGTATATATAAAAACATATGCTTTTTACGATCATTACCAGATGTGGAAAAAAGTTTAATTCCTCATCCTATTTATGCGAGGATTACTTTATTTAATGTAAACAGGAAAAAGTTTATCAATTTCAGCTATATATATTTACTGTCTTAAGAGATGGTGCCACAATTAGAAATCCTATCAGTTGTTTATAATATTTTTTTCTGTAGCTGATAGCCTTAGAAAAAGTTTCACAACTGTAATTCGAATAAATTAGAGTAATAACTGTTTCCAAACAGGTGTCACAACCATTTATACGTTATGTTTCTTTTTATTTTTCCACCATTTGAGGGCCTTAAGATGCTGTTACGATATAAGCCTGCAAAGATACATATAAATCCGACCCAATACAGCAAGGATACTGTTGAAACTATAGAACACCCTATAATCTGAAAAAAGTATGCAACAGCTGGTGTAAAGTTCAGAAACACTTCATAAGGGTGATGATCAAACAATTTTACTACCATTTATTACAAACATCAATGAGCAGAAATCTAATAAACACAGTAAAACGAAGTTCAGGAGACAAGATCTTGAGCATAATATATTTATTTATTTTCTCATTTGTATATTTTTTGTGAAAAACAATTGATGCTGTTAAACCTCTCAGTGTTGGCCATTGCTTTCTTTGATGGTGGTTTTATTGCAACAAAGCATATTCTTGCAAGACAAATAAACAAACAATAATATTTCGCATTTTATGAAATGTATTGTGACTCATTACTTTCCCGTTACTATGACGAAATATATATATATATATATATATATCATCTAAGAAACATATATATATATAAATATATANCCGCAAATCCAATTGAGATCGAGATTAATACTTAATGGAGGCACGGATAATCATCTGACCAAAAAGATTCGTGTTAATAATGTTTAGAGTAAATAAAAATATTACATTGACAAAGTAATTTATATATATAATATATATATATGTATATATGTAATACATAGTGTATATATAGTGTTTTTCAGAATAGCAATATTTATCTAGCTGTTTCTTAGATGATACTTATTTATCTTTTTTATTTCAAAAGCAATAAGAATTACCAAAACAGTCGAATGTTTTTAAAGAACATTTTTCAATTACATTAACTGCAGTATTAAAAAAAAATTGAGGTAATCTTATGTGTGAAGTAGTTACTTGTGAAGTGATATTTTTTTGTCTGATCTAATTCAATTTATGGTTAATCTAATAATATGAAACTGCACTGATATGTACAAGAAAAATAATAAAAAATAAAGAATGTATCTCTTCTGTGCCATGAATGTGTAGGATAGTAATCTTTGAGTACTTATCGTTTCAAATAGTGTTAAAAAATCCGTTACCACAGTGACCATATAACGTACCTAGGTATAATAGCTTCTCATAATTATAGTACTTATAACGTTACATGGTAATATAACTGTAGGTACTTATCAGTTTTAGAGGGTAGTAAAAGGTTTATTACCACTTTACATATATAATGCACCTACGTATAAGAGATTCTCATAACCACAGTACTTATAAAGTTACACTGTAATTCCAGAAGTATTTAATGTCACATTTAGTTAGGCATCACTGATGTCAATAATAATTCGTTCAATAGTTTGCTACAATAATAGTACAGATTTTTAAATAATTTCCGAAATTAGTGCATTTGCCAAAAGTCATTACTTATTATTTTCTAGAAGTATAGCAATAGGTGCAAATTGAAATAAAAAGAATAGTGGAAAAAATAGCATGTCTGACTAAAATAAATTTTTTGACAGCGTTTCAGACGCATTTTAATCACAAAATTCATAAATTAGTTAATCTTTTTAAAGCCTATAGAAAAAAGTTTTGTTATATACTTACGCTTCTAGTTTTTTTTAAATAATAGAATCCACTATAAAAAAATATGATAAATTGAAAATATATGGCAATAGTACTATTGCAGCTATTTTTTATACTTTGGGGATATGAATTATCGAGCATTTAATAAATTAAAAAAATGATAAGAAAAACGTTTTAATCAACATGTCTTTAAAAGCTTATCATAAATAATAATGTAAAACATTTACCTAAACTATAAACTTTCATTGTCACTGTAAAGTACATGTGTGGTCTTTAAAACGTGCTTATATTTGAGATACCATTTGGATTGCTCATTTGTGTTACGTTTCTTAAAATAGCTTGAAATATCAAATTCACTTAAACTATTATGACGAAACAGTCTGAATAGTTGTAACAGACTGAATAGTTGTAACAGTTTTAAAAGTTCATCCATATTCTCTGCTAAACTTAACTGTTTGTGAACAGTTTCGGGAATATTACGAACTAAATCAAAAGCAGCTTGGTTAGCATTTTTTGCTTACGAAAACCTTTATTAGGTCTTATCATTCTCTGTAAGAAAATTAGTTTCAATTTAAACTTCGTAATTTAGGGAAACATTAATATCACATGAAAGTTAAGATTATATTAACCAGTTGGAATAATTCATTAATTATTATTTATGAAATATTTTGAAATTTTCCTTCATATTTCCTTTTACCTTATTTCCTTTTCCTTTAACCTAGATATTTTTTTCACATATCTTTTATGAAATCTGTTTATCTCCCTTACATTTCCTTTAAGAAACCTTAACATTCTTAAAAATAAAATCGTTTCGTTAGTGAATCGTTTTCCGTTTGGTTTTTAAATTTTTAACAAAAAATAAGCATTTTCAACCAAAACTCTTGAATGAATTTATTTTTAAAAAGTATCTGAAAAATAACTACTGGCTGAAACAACACAAAACTTTAATAAAAATTTCACATACTGCAACTAAGCAAGCAATACCATTTATTGCTTCTTTCAAAATTCATTAAACCATGGAATCAAATAAGAAAATAAATGATGATAACCCTTATAAAAACCTTTTTAAACCTGTATTCATTATCGGAAACTTATAGCGTATTTTCCTTTACATTTCTTTAACAAAACCTTTAAAATTAGAACTTATGTAAAAGTTTTGTGCTGAATTTTTTACTTGCGGATGAACTTCTAAAAACATGTTTTTATTAATATGCAGCAAATAAAAATTAAAAAAGGAACGTTTTAGCTTGATTAATTGTGTCAGTAAATATCTTTCTTTTTTGTTGATTAATATTGATTGCCTGATCATTTACTTCTTTTCCACACTTACAAAAAGCAGGTATTCAACTAGCCATTTGAATAATGGCAGATAATTAAAATGAACTTCTATGCTTGCATTTCTGCTATAGCTTAAACATGTAACTGTATTTTTTTGCGTTCTCTTCTTCAACTTTCTAGAGAAGGCATGTACTTAATACTTATGTTTACTCCATGTAACGAAAATATAGTTTTGTTTATTTTGCTTTATTTATCATTAAAAGAACTTAAAAGAATTTGTTGTGTAATAAAGAAATAAGGCACTAAGCTCAATAGACGGGAAACAATGTATTTTCTCTCTTGTTAAGATCCCGGAAGTTATTTTTCAAAATAAACTACGATCAATCTTTTTGAACTACGATGAGTTTGAACAAATAATTATGACAATATATCACACTAATGGTCTTTTCGAAGAAAAGAAAAATGACCTTTCCAAAATGACCAACTTATATTTCATTGTGAAAAATAAATTTTAATAGAAGTTATTATAACGGAATTTTCATGAAAAAAGATTGATTTTATTTATCTATATATTTAAAAAGTAGTGTCAGTGTGTCAGATAAACTATTGTACTGAAAACAAAAAGAAAAGTAGAAACGAAAAGAAAAGTAGTAGAACGAATTCATTCAAGAGAAGCGTAAAATATCAACTTATCATTGACCCTAATGATCGTTGATTAATTATATTCTTAGGTACTAATTGAAACAAAAGAAAATAAGCAACGTGCTGAAGAACAAAAGAAATGTAGAAATACTACAAGTTCATTGAAGAAAAAAGTAAAAAATTACCATACGCTTTTTGACGTCAAAGATGTTCAAGTACGTTTTGTAATAAGAATTAATTAAAATTAAAAAAAAGCTTTAAACTGCAAAGAAAAACTAATGCAGAAATAAAACTAAATGAAGCAAAAAAATCAACTACGTGCAAAAAAAAGAAGAAATCATACTAATGTGTTTTAGCGAAACGTTAAAAAAAAAAAACTGCCGTACTATTTTTGTTGACACTATTGATGTTTAATTATTTTAGATAATATGCACTACTGGTATTTCGGTAATTAAAGCAGTTTTAATATAAATCTATAAATCAAATATACTAATATAGATACTAATTATAAGGGTTGCCCAATTGAAAAATAGACTCGTGAAATTTCGTTTAAGTGACTACAGCTATAACGGCCCTATCGAATATAGATGTAAGGACGATAGGAGATGTGCAGTGTATATAGTGTTCAGCAGCGAAAGTTGATCGAGGTAGAGGGAATTGATCGAAAGTAAAATCATGCTGTACATTGAGACACCTAAATTGGAACAACGCGTGATAGTACACTTTCTGGTTGCTGAGAGTGAGCACTCACTAATTATTCTTCTCCATGTTCGCCCACACGTCTCTCGTGCAACCCTGACATTTATAAAAAAATTTCATTGGGAATTGCAAGAACACCCGCCTTACAGTTCAGATTTGTCACACTGCAGCTTTCACATTTTTAGACCAGTTACGAGAGCATTACGTTCCCATTCGGACTGCGAAGAAAGACAAGACTTCCTCCAGAAGCAACCTGAATCTTTCTTAGCAAAAAAGACATAGACCTGCTACCGAAATGATGGATGATCGCCATTTTTTGATTATCAATCATGATATTCTTTTCATTCAACTTGTCAATTTTTCATTCGGGTGATCGTTATATTTCATTAGTAAGTCTTTTGCATATTAAAACTGTACTAATATTGTGCATTTTTAATAATAGAGATAACTGTTGAAATAGGTTTATTACGCCCACTAAAAGGTTTAAGAAAAGGAGGAAATTTCTTGATTGTGGTAAATTTAAAATATCGTGACTTGAAATGTGGAAACCACAATATGCTAAATGATAATGAATAAAACTAATCTTTATTGACGGAATCTAAAAATGGGATTCGTTAAATCTAATTACCAAAATCAACCGAAAGGGCAACAAATAACAACACATAAAAACAACATTGAAAATATTTTAGCATTAATAATTGTGTCAGTATTTGTTTTTCAGTTTCATGCATCATTTCGTTGAGTTGTTCATCTTGTTCGTCTTGGGAACGATTGTAACAATAAGTAAAGGGACGATTGTAACAGTTGAAAATAAATAATATTATGTTTACAAACCATGTATATCATTTATATTAAGTTGCATGTGCATTATTTTATTTGTCACCTTTCACAGCATAAATTAAAATTTTTAACCCCTTAAAGTTAAAAGTTTAACCCTTTAGGTCTCTGCTCATTATTATTTTTACTCCTAAAATATCACTACTATTTTGATAAATAAAAAATATATCACAACTATGATAATATGTATAATTAACTATGTTTTAGTTAAATTTATGAACTGTTACAATTGACCCCGTAAGTGGGAACAATTGTAACAAGTGCACGACTGTGAAAAATTGTTAATAACTAATATAATAACATTTAAAATATGGTATTTATTTTTTTCTAGCGGAGGATAGTCTACTTTACTCGTCTGTCAATTAATACTAATAATATATTTTTTGTTAGTTAGAAATAGTTAAGTAAAATATTTTACAATTGAGCCCACTCTACCCCACCGTAATTTCCTTTTTTCTCCGAGCAGATTCCAGAAAATTTGAATACCTAAAAAATAGTTTAAGTATAAAAATAGAAAAAATATCATATTTATACTAGTATTTTAACTAAACTTTATAACTATGACTAAAAAGAACAGATTTGCTGACTCTATACGAAATACTAACACAATTACTTTTTAATACCATTGCCTTATTTTACTTGTCTGTCTCCCTTTGTGCAACTGTCTTATACAAGATTTAATCTTACTTTATCTGAAACAAAATCTATATTTTATTATTAGTATTATCTATTTTTTTCAAAGGAAGCTATTTACTAGAGTTGAAAATTAGAACATCTGTTAAAACATTACAACCATATCATTATTATAAATATTCTAACTATTAGTCTTTTAGAGGCAAAATTATAAGAGATTTCCATTAAAGTGAATGAGGTTTCATAGCTATTTCAAATATAAATTAAGATTCTTAGATTTTAATTTTGCTTATATTCTGTAAGTTATTTGTTAAACATTTCTTAGTACAAAATTAATTACCGCCATTAAATCAAATCTTTTTACATTTTTAGATCTGTAAGTGGTAAAATGAAGGAATTTTTAAAAAATGATCATAATCTAAACAGAAAAAAATTCATCGATTATTATTCCAATGAATTATATTTACTTCATATTTCATTGTGATTAAAAATTAAAAAGTGGGACGACAGAAATTACCACATCTTATAAACAAAACATCTTATAATATTTTAAACAATTAAAAAAGACATTAAAGAAGTATGTAAGCGTAAGTCCAAGATCTTCCTTGACGGCGATGTTTTAATAATCTTTATTTAAAACAAACCGCCACTAATAACTTCTCATCAAGTAATCGAATTTTTATGCGCTAAGTTGCTATCTAAATTGTTAAGATGAAGGAAGCTTTTTGAATGGGACTTCACGCAAGTAAATTAATTTATGCAATTAAGTTATCCAATCAAACGCGTTAAATTATTTAAAGGTGCCTTATTTTAATACCTTTCTCTTGGCTACACGTGGGATTATAATTTTCAGGTTTTGCGTATGACTCAGCTTTTTAGATTTAAGCATCTGGATAATATTAAGCGTCAGGATATATATTAATCTGAATAAATATTAAGATTAAAAATTATAAAATGAATAAATTATTATCATTTCCAAAATTAAAGAAATATATGAACTTCAAACGAAAAAACATCTCACTTTTTTCCGACTGTACCTAAAATTAGTATTTTATTAAAATAAATTTCCTGATAGTATTTATCAGTTAAAAAGTGATCAGTTATTAGTTAAAAGTATCAATTACTTAAAGTTATTGATGGTTACTTATCTATGGGGATGGATATAGAGGATTTTCCTCTTGGTGACGAATATACAGATGGATGACAAAATAATACAAACACCTGTGAAAAAGTGTGACTTATTTCACACCTGCACTACAGCCGCGCTACTTGCAACAGAAGTCTGCCACCTAGTGAGCGTGAAGAGGAAGCTGTCAGTCTCTCAACATTAGTCACCTGTGTCACATGAGTTTATCTAACTAGCTTTTATAAGGTGAAATGTCTGACCTGTCAGAATTCCAAAGAGGGATGTTTGTTGGGGCGCGTTTAAGTGGAGCATCGGTGACAGAAACAGCAAACCTTTTGGGGTTTGCAAGAAGTACTGTATCAGCCGTTATGACAGCATATATGAAAGAAGGTAAGACGAAGTCTTCAAAGCAAAACAGTGGCCGAAAGTCAAAGCTTGATGATAGGGTTAGACGTGTCTTGCAGCGCGTAGTTGTTCGAAAACACAAGCAATCGTTATCCGAGATATCATCAGACATGAACAGTCATTTTCAGGATTCCGTTTCAACAAGAACTGTTCAAAGAGAACTTCATGCAGGAACATTTATGGGAGAGTGGCAATTCATAAACCCTTGGTGACAGCAACCAATGCTTTCAAGCGCCGTCAGTGGTGTAGAGGTCACAAAGACTGGTCCCCACAGCAGTGGCAGCAGGTAATATGGTCCGATTAATCATCCTTCACCTTATTTCAGTCCACCTGACGCGTTTATGTCTGGAGATCACCCAAAGAAGCGTTTGATCCTGAATGCCTCTTACCAACTGTGAAACATGGAGGTGGCTCCATTAGGGTTTGGGGTGTGTTATCTTGGCGTGTTCTTGGGCCACTAGTACGTCTGCTTGGATCATATTCATCCTTTTGTACAGACTGTATTCACTGGAGAGTGACCGATTTTTCAAGACGACAATGCCCCAATCCACACCGCTAGGTGCATTCAAACATGGTTCGAAAAGCATGACAATGAAGTTGAGCATCTCGCCTGGCCCCCTCAGTCTCCGGACTTAAATATTATTGAACATTTGTGGCAATATTTGGAGTCTAAACTTCGTTCCCCATTCCCACCTCCATCAAATCTTTTGGAATTAGAGGCCGCTTTGCAAGAGAAATAGCTTAATATTCCTTTAAACGTTGTCCACGACCTTTATGCATCGATCCAACGTCGTATTAAATCTGTAATTCAGTCAAAGGGTGGTCCAACTCCCTATTAATAAAGATTTTCTGATATTTCACAGGTGTTCGTATTATTTTGTCATCCATCTGTATATTCTTTGTATTTATGTGTTTGTTTTCGTTCCCAATAAAGTTTGTTTTCGAATTGAAAAAAAAATATGAGTTAAAATCATCCAAATCATTTCAATTTTAATAGAATACATATCAAATCCGAATATTAATGAAGAGTTCTAAAAATCTAAAAGTTCTACTGTTAATTAAAATTTCTAAAGTTCGAAGTTTACTTTTAAGCTGACTGACTCGAGTACAGTGAAATATGTATACGGTGACCACTTGTCTTGCATGACTTTAGTGGTCAAATTAGACAGCTTTTTAAATTTTAGACGGGATGAATATTTTTTATTCTTTTTGGTTTACATTATAATTTGTTATCTTAATAATTTGTTATATTTATAACATGGTATAAGAGTAATGATATATATATATAATATAGTTTTTCACATAAACTAACATTTTCTCAAAGAGGATATGCATATTAAAATATATGCAATTAGGATAATTAACAGTATTTTAACTTCAACTTTTTAAAATTTATTTAGTAATAGTTATAAACATATTTGTTACTTAAGCCGTATTAATTATTTCTCGTGGTCAACACATGAAGAAGTTTAATGTTAGCTTTTATTACTGTTATACTAATTTTGTGAAACTTAATGCGCAACGTAATAGTATAAAAAATTTTTAAAAAAAACTATTTTATTCTATCAACATCTTAAAAAAGTTGAATTTATTAATTCAAATTTGACTTTATTAGGAGGTCAAATTACAAATTGAACAGTTACTCAGGTTAGTAAGGTTTGTTCTCTTTTATTTTATAGAAAAAATAGTCTTTTATAATATAAATTGAACATGTGATCTGCTTAAAAGGTTTTACCATATTGATGTATTTCTTTTAATAAATTTGTTGATTAAAATGCACTTTGAGAAAAAAGTGTGGTTAAAATTACCAGAATGTGATAAAATAACCATGTTTCTGGCTCTTAGGAGAACACCAAAAAGCTCGGTAATTCTTACTGAAGCACTTTGGAAATGATTTTGGTAAAATGAACTATAAAAAATAGTTTTATAATCTGAGATAAAATTTGTTATATCTGTTAAGATTTGGTAATTTTATGATGATACCTCAGAGCATGGTAGGATTATAATTTATTCGGTAAAGTTTACTTTTCTGTTTCGTATTTTTTACTAAATTTGTTTTTTCATGTATAATAATTGCAATTTTGCAAACTAGAAATTTCGGTGAATTAGTCACCATATAGAATAAAGATTGCTGATTTAAATACTCTATATTTTGGTTTTTTTGGTCAAAATTATGTTTTTTTTTACCAGAAATTTCATTACCATACATTATAGTAAAATTGTTTTGTCTCCGTGTATCGAAAAATTAACCAGAATTTAAAGTTCTTGGTGGCTACTATACATATACTTTTTTGCTGTTGCTGGTCAAGTTTAGCGTCCTATGAGATCTATTTTGGAATTTGATGAATAATGAATTCAAAATTTTATGGGATAACGTCTTTTTCCTTCGGTCCAAAACTAAACTGCAAAATGAATAAATTTCTTGAAATCCCTTCAATAAAACGGAACATGAATCTCAAATCTCTTTCAAGAACAAGGCAATTTATCTTTCTTTCTTTCTTTTATTTCTCTGCCATGGATCACTTCGGAATATAACAGTAAACTGCAAATCCATTTTGCTTCTCGGCATCCCTTAGTGACATGTATTGAGCTGAAGGAACTATTTATAACTTCCTTTTAGGGTTTTATTTTCAAAATAGGAAGCCCAGTTCTAAATCCCTTTACAATTCGATTCCTTCTTATTGACTCAGAGAATACATTCAGCATAAATGTACACAGGTTACAACGATATTACCAAAGCCTTATCACAGTAGTAAACATTTATGGTAATTAAAAAAAACATAAAAGCTTAACAAAGATATATTTATCAGAAATTTGAAATTTTAAAATTTAAGAATTATTTTGTAACTCAAATTTAAGTAAAAAAGTTTAAAAATTGCGTTTTGTAATTATTGAAAATAACTGTTAGAATATAGATAAAATACGAATATTTCGCGCACACTGTTGCACACACACTCAAACAATAATTAGAAAAAAAGAAATTAAAAAATATCGTGAGATGAAATTTTTAAAAAAATATATATTATTCATTTAAGCTTTATAAATTTTAGAGAATAAAAAAGAATTAATTCGTATTTCTTCACGTTTCATTAAATAAACATTTAAACATCAAAATAAATATGAATTATTATATGGATAACTCAATTTGAATATGAATTATCTCTGAATAAACATTATATGTTTAGTCTAAAACAGTTTTCATCAGTCTAAAAATTTGTTTGTATAAAACCTTATTTTTATCCAAGTAAAACTTTTGTTTTATTTGAATAATTTCTTTATTTTTATCTGTATAAATATCTTGTTTTCATATGCATCGAACACCTTATTTTTATTTGTATAAAAACTTTATTTTATACGTATAAAAACTTTAGTTTTATAAGCATAGAAAAGTTTATTTTAGAGAAATAAAAATCAATGCCTTAAGCTATCATGGAACCTAAACAATTACTGAATAAAAGCTTAGAGAATTATAGATTGATAAGATATGAAGTTATACTTCTTGATGAATAGTTAATAAAATGAAGAAAAAAGAGTAAACCATAAACTATTAACGGAACAAATAGATATCATTATATTTATTGTTTCCTTAACCATTACTTTTATTTTAGCTTGAATGAATTCATGTTAGTTTTATTGGGATCAGATCTGCTGTAACTTCTCAAAAATAAGGGAAGAAATTGTTGGGGCATTGAGAGACAAATGTTATCCCTTTGTTGGGTGATAAATTCTAATAATAACATACGGGGACAAAGCTGCCGACAACGGATCACGTATTAGTTTTAAGTACACATAAATTTTGCTAATAATAGGTCAGTTTCTTGATAAATTACATAGACAAAATTGACAATTATAGATCACGTATTAGTTTTAAGTAGTTTTATAGATCACGTATAAGTTTTTCTTGATAGTTAATATTCAAATTTTACATAATATTGTTGGTACATGAATGAGTTAAAGTTTTATAATTCTTCTATAATATTTATTAAAAACTATTATTTTTTAAAGTACATTTCATAAATTATGATGTTGTTACACTAAGAAAAAAAATATGATGAAAGCTACAAAACTACGGAAAAATTTACCTTATTTCTGGCACTATGGGAACACCAAAAACCTCGATAACTTTTACTGAAGTACTTCACTTTGGTAAGGACAATTAAGCATATGGATTTATAATATGTACAAAATTTTTTAAATGTTATGAAATTTGATCAGTTTATTACCATACCTTAGATCATGGCATAAAATCATTTATTCGATTAAATTTATTTTTCAGTTTTGCATTTTTTGCTAAAACTGTGGTATTAAGAACTATAATTTTGAAAATTAAAATTTCAGATAAACCATTATCATATGAACGGAAAAATTACCAAGCCGTAAAAGTGCATTTTTCAACCATCGAAATATGTTTTTTCCCCTTTTTTTTACATGAAATGTCATTGCTATACCTGAATGGACACAGAATGGTAATTTTACCAAAATTTTTTTCCCCGTGAGAAATTCCGTTAATTGCTGATTTACAAAAATTTAATATTTCTTTATTTGTGGCGTTAATGGGTCAATTAGGTTGGAAAAAAAGAGTTGAAATATTTCTTAAGTAGATTTTATTAATTGATACAAAAAGAGCAATATGTATCGTATTATACCATGCTCAAAAAACACGACCACACTGAATAACTTCTGATGTAATGATTGAATCTTCAAGTTCTAGGACTCATTCTTAATAGTTAAAGGGGGGTGATCGAAAATATGCTGAAGAAAAGGTGCAGGCGACATTTTAAGTTACAAAATCAGACATGAAAACGTACTTTTTTCGATTAAACTTACCTTTTTTTTCGCGAAGTCGGATTTCTGACCCCCGAAAAGTAGGGGGTATAGGTTTTGTCTGGTATTTGCACATAAAAAATTGGTATTAATCGATTGAAACTCGAAAATCTGTTTTAATATCACAAAACCTCTGTTTCAAACTCACACAATTGGTAATTAAATGATTAGCACTGATTATATTTCGAATGTATTAATTATTTTATTGTGAATAAAAGTATCAAACTTTCAATTAAAAATAAAAATTTGCCACTTTCAGAAATAAAATTCTTACTTTCGATTATTAAGAAATTCTTGAGCTGTATTTCGCTAACTTTGAGAATCATTTTGGCAGGAAATCATTCTTTACAACGAAACGTGAGCTTTCAGATCTATAACGAAAATCCTTTCTTAATTCTAAACCTCAACGTATTGAATTGTGGGAGACGGTGAACTTGAATGAAGAAATTAGAATGAAAACTAGATGATTGAAGTAAAGTAGCGGAAAGGCCAACGTGTGTTTAAATAGTTAAGGAGTTTGCCTCGCAACTAAAAGATCATGGGTTTGAATCCCGCTTCTGTCATGGGTTTGATTTATCACTCTTTTCTATCCGTCCCTGCGTACCTTAGGCGACATTGTTGTAGATGATACCTACGCGGTGCTCAAGATAAAGTTATTATTAAAAAAGTTTGGTACATTAGGCAACGCGGGAGTATTTTTTTTCTTTACTTCTGACGAAATTTGTTTACTCGAAAAAGTGACAACAGTTATTTCATCACTTTGATGAAAGTTTTGCTCGGAGCATACACAAGGAAACGGCTTCGTCAAAAACGAAGTAACTTTCGTTAAAAGTGAGTATCACGTTTATGCAGAGATAAAAACGAATATCGATAACGACAGCTAAAGTGAGTTATTTTAAGTAAAAAACCATTAAATCTTTGCTTGCGTTGAATAAAAAAATAAAGCATCGGAAATTCTTTCTTCTACGGCAGGCATTGATCATCTTTTTTTATAAACAGAAAGCGAAACTAGGTCAATCTCCATCTTCCTGAGCAAAGGGAAATAGCAAATAAATTGTCTTTCTCTAGATTAAATAGTAAACTCACTTCCTTTTTATCTGTACATGGGCAGGAATCCTTACGTAAATAAGCATGATTTGTCTATTTATTAATTATCTTTTAAATAAATTGCGTTAAGTTTTGGTTTGAGAAACATTTCAAGAAGCTTGCGCAGTATTCATATATCTAAATACTTTCGAAAGAAAATACCAATACATTTTGTTGTTTGAGTTGCAAGAATAAATAAGGTATTTGCTTTGAATATACATGACGAAAGAATTTGACTCTTTGACTTTATTCTTAGCATACTATTAGAAATAATCAATTGCGTTAAATGATAATATCATTCAATTTTTTTTAAATATTTACATGGTCTAAAGTTGAAACTTTATATTTTACTTTTTTAAACCTTTTTTTAATAAGCATTAAAATTATGTTCACTGACAATTATAACCCTTTTAAAAACCAATCATCAAACTTCACACACACACACACACACACACACATATATATATATATATATATATATATATATATATACAGAGAGAGAGAGAATTTTATTTGGACAGACACAATTTTTAATTGTGAGAAATTTTTTTTTATTTAACTTAAAAAGTTATTGATTTTCGAATAAATATGCAAAAAATAAGGGGTTTAAACTTAGGGTTTAAAAGGGGTTTAAACTTAGGATGGCTATCCTAACCAAACTATGAGGATCATGTCTTCCAGATTGCAGCTACTCCCCATACCTTGGGGATAAGAAATCCGAATCCGTTGAAAAAATATACGTTTATTTACAGTAAGTACGTTTTTGTATTTGACCTTCTAACTTAATATATCGTCTGTACTAATTAATTAGCATATTTGAGGTTAGCCAGCCACTTCAACCTTTAAGACATAGAGCGTAAAAATCCGATCAATAGATAAAAAGTTATTCTGGGTAGTCAGTCTTTTTTTTGGCACACTGGGCAAAGAAAACATAAGTTATGGGGAACATATGAAAACAAGATTAATCAATTTAAATACAACTTTCAGTTATAAAATTGAAATATTTAAATAGCATAATTTAAAACAACATTACGTCCGTATTGAAAGTAAAAAAATATAATTCAAGGATGTAGTTTACTCATTTTTTTTTCAAAGTGCAGGGAGGTATTCTTTCAGACGACTAATTACATTTTCGTTTTTTCAAACTTAAGTCTTCTGACTCTCTGATTTAATTTACTCAGATTTTAATACAGGCGAATAATGTACTATCTAAATATTTGCGTAAAAATAATATGGATAAAATTTTCTTCTCAAAACTAGCTAATCAGAAAGCTTTGCAAACAGCATAACTATATTTAGAAATTTCATCTAGTTATTCCAGGTACACTTTAATGAGCTGTAATAAAATTTACGACAGGGATCCTTTTGGCTCATTATTCCGAGCTAATTGCTTAAGAATACCAATTAGCGTACAAACTTTTATTTTCATTACGTCATATCATTTTAAATCTTATAATTCCACAGTTAGAAAGTAATGGAGGAACATGCTTAGTTATCTCCAATCAAGGTTCCTAAAATATTTCGGGAAACGTGTAGATGATTAGCTACTTTTTTTAACAAAGTTACACGAATGTCTAAGTTCAGTAAATAATATGCTAATTTAACTTTGGTAGCGAACATTAAATAAATTTAGAGGATTTGAGGAATTTTTAGAAGTTTACAAATGTTTTGAATGCGAGTGTGATTCACCGAGGTAATTACTTCTAATTTATGGTCATTAACTGGCATCCATTGAAATATGAAATAAATAGTAGTTTAAATTTTAAAAATGAAGAGATAGTGATATCAAAGACTGAGTGAAAAATAAAATTTGAAATTAGGTAATGAAGGTATCAAAAATAAAAATTATAAACAGACAAAAAAATGGATTTATTTTTTACAAAAGCCCTATATCCTGCTTAAAGTTATGCATAGTACTAACACTAGATATTTTATTTAATCCAATCTAGTAGGGAAAAATGTGTAGCAACCATGCTTTCTCTGGATCATGTAACTTGACATTCTAACAAAAAAACTGAGTTTTAATTAAAGTATGCATTAGGAGGTATTATATAAAACAAGAGCACTTTTTTTCAAGAACATATTTTTTTTTTAAGTTTTCATCTCTCAAGACATCTGATCCTAACTTTGCTCTCGTCTTCTTTTTATAGTTATTCAACAAAGTTTGTATTTAATCTGTTTTTTCTCCTTTTTTCTAACGAAATTTTATTTTATCTACTGCATATTCCAAAGACGCTTGCAAAATGTAATTTTTTAATTATCTAAGGATATTTATCTATGGAGAAGGTAATGGTAATTAAAGAAGAAATTATCTGCGGAGAGACTTTAACATTAAAATCAGTACATTATTTTGATGATTAAAGATTGGAATGTCCCTCCCATTATATATATTAGATGTGTTACTTTTTACAGCCTGGTTTTACATTGATAAAAATAGATTCTTAGGTTGAAAAAAAAATCGAAAAATTATTTTAAAAAAAACAATCTAGGAAAGCACTTTAAAGTTTCTAATTCATTTAGGGGAACACCAAGATGAAGTTAACTTGTAAAACCAGTCATTAACCAAAGTTGTTAACCGCTGCATAAAAGAGGAATAAAGCAGTAGAAGACCATGAAAAAGGTATTTTTTAATGAATTTTGCAACAATTGTAATAACCGTAACTTAATGCAATTCTCTAATCGTATTGCACACATTTTATTTTTAAATTTATTATGTTACATGTACACAATTTTAAATATTAGTGTTTATCTAATACAATGTTTGGAGCTTATTTTTTAAAATTCTCCACAACTTGCTGTATCCATAAGTTGCGAAAAAAATCATCCAAATTTGATTCCTCTTGCATTTTTTAAAACTAAATGAATGTTGATTTCGTTGCACCTAGGATTTTATAAAAAATAAATTTTTATCAAATGACATTCAATTGCATTTTTCATTGAATTCAAATGAAAAAGGTATTTTTTAATGAATTTTGCAGCAATTGTAATTTTGGATATTTTACATATCCGAAAATGACTAAAAAAAGTTCCATTTACGTGGATAACTCAAAACCAGTCAATCCAAATTAAAGTTCCTTACGTGCAACGAAAACTATATTTACTTTAAACACTATGTCACAATTTGAACTAAATCGGTTGAAAAATAATCTAGTTACAGAGATACTGCAAGCAAGAGATATATAGTTCCGAAAAAAACTGCGATTAAAAATTTATGATTGTTAATCCATATGAATTTTTGCAAAAAATTGCAGCTAACAATAATGCATAAATACCAGGACTATAAGGTGCTTCTTTTCCATAATTTTCAGCAATCTTAAATGCCTCACTAGCCCTTCTTCTTGTCGATTTATTTCTTGTGACGCCTCATGATTTTTGAAGTGTAAACTTCATTACAACTACTTTGCAAAGTTCATTATAATTATTGAAGTTAAGTAAATTTCGATTTCAACTATTTGCATTGAAATTATTATTAATTATTTTTTTACATTATTTAAGCAAATTATTTCAATTAAATAATTAAAAAGATGGCATTTTATGAAAAAGTTTTGAGAAATCCATTAATCAACTGGGCACTCAATTCATTGATTTATACAAATCACCGCGCGTCTTGATCTAGTCACGCGCTGAGCTCGACATATTATGCTGAAACTTTTTCAGTTTAACGAAAATTAATTCAACATTTTTCTGCAACAATCTTAAAAAAATAAACTATTGAAAAATGCAATACTTTTTGTTTCATTTAATGGTTAATTGTTAATGGTTAATGAACAGTACAGTTTCATTGCTTTATACTAGTTGTACCATGCTAGTTGTACCATATTAGTTGTAAATGGTTTCAAAACCGAAAAGATAAAAATATGTTCTCTGTCGTAAACATTACGGTTAATCGGATGGACAGACTGCTACCAGATATTTTACCGTAATTTTAGAATGAAAATTTTAACAATTTGTAAAATGCTGAATTTCTTCAGTTCGCGATATTAAAAGTTAATTAAATAATAGTGAAAAGCAGTCTTCTAATAATCCAGGAATGACTCTATTCCTGGCAATTTATCGAAATCACCAATCAAGCTAAATCAGTAAAAAATGATAGCCCTTTTAAATAATTGTACAAAATTTAAAATTCAAAAAAAATATAATATCATGGAAAACATAATACGAAAGGAATTTTAAAAGAGCTGAAATATAGAAATGGAGTTTGACATCCGTATTTTAGAAACTGTATCAAATAATAGTTAATTGTTGCTTTTGCTAGGAAAATATTAGAGGGCTGTGTATGAATTTAATAATAAAAAATAACAAAAGAAAATAATAATAAGTGTGATATTCCTTAAATGGCGTTTAGGAGTTTTTATTCATTAAATTAAAAAAAACTAAAAGTTTAAAGCTTTTTTTTTTTAAAGTTATGTCTTTGTTCGTTTTTTCTCAATGATTTTTGTTTCATTTGGTATAAGAATAATTATTTGTTTTAATGGATTCTTAATTTTTAAATTTTATAAAAATGCATGATAGGGAATACTTTTCGTGGGATTTTAACTAAGTTAGAACTCACTACATTTATGCCTATAATAAAAAAATATGTATACATTCTTAAAAACACCGCTAATTGAGGAAACTTAAGAGCACTTTCCTCAATTAAACTTCAGCACAAGTTAAATTATCTCCATTTGTCATTATTAGAAGGATCTGACATAAATTCGCAAATTTCTCAGTAACTACTACTCCGTAATTAAATTTCATAACACTGGTTCCTTAAACCAATTTGTTTAAACATTTGGTTCCACTGATTAAGTTTTCCAATCTTTAATGTCAATTTACGAGAATAGATGCTCAATAACATGCTTGACATATTACAAAATTACTTAGGAAATTTCAGAACTTGGAGTATGATTTTCAAAGCACGACAGAAAGCTATATTCTATAACCCTGCGATAAGAGAATGATATGTTTAAATGAGAATTGTTGAAGTAGTTTCTATAAGAATAGAAATTGGATTAATCAGTTACGGATTTGCTCCAAGAGTTTCGTGTCATTTCGAATTTGGATTTAGCAGCTTTGTAAATGATTAATGATAACAATATTAATTTCATTTTGTCTCACAGACGTACTGTTATAGTTAGCTACTTAAAGATATTCCTGTAATATGTATTTGGTAGATATACAATTTGGGAATAAGTCTTACACTATGAATATATTCTTAGTATAGGATTATTATAAATTAAACCAATAAAAACAATTATTTTTATGTAGAATTTTAGATGCTATTTTATGTGTAAATGAATGGTTGTCCTCAAGATTATGTAATTGTAATGGTGAAATATTGAAATTGATTGTGTTCCGATTAACTAGCACTCTCAAATTTCTGCTGAAGATAATGTAACTGATGATGATGCTAGTTTCAATATTTTCCTGACCATTAGGCATGTAATGTTTCGCAAAATAGAACTCAGTGTCAATAAAAACTCATTTTATTAACACTAAGTTCTATTTTGTGAACATTATTACTATTATTATAACACATAAACGTTTCACCACGTAATTAGGTGGTTCAAACCTCATCTGGAGATTCGCAATTTATGACAATAAAAGAATGACAATAAATCATGCAGACTCTATAGCTTTATTGCCACTAATAAGAATTTATCGTCAATCAAAATTTTGACAACTTTCTGACTTTTTAAAGTGCTCAAAAGCGAACTAGACATATGAGCTGGAATACAATGTAAGGTTAAATCGTTTCTTGGTTGCTGGAAGCTGAATTGTTATTGTCCTTTCATCTCGAAATAGAATTTGTAATCTATGAAAATGCAAATTTTTTTTAGTTGATAGAATGCTCAAGTTTCAATTGATTATCTGGTGCAGGAAATTGCAATTGCTTCGTAATTCGTAGCAGCAAAATGCATTGCTTTGAAATTTCCGAAGACCTTTATACATAACAAACTAATCCCAAATGGCAAACAAAATCATGTAAAATGTAAAAAGAATTAAAATCTATTACTATCTCAATTAGACTATGAAGAAAAATGATAATTGTTTTGTCAAAGCTAAATCAGAAAACGTACACCATTTTCATTATAAATGTAACTTTTCATCTTTTTTACTGAAGATAGTTCCAGATAAAATTATGGTACTACGGTATTGACCTTAAAATATTGCACTGTTATTTTTAAAATAATATTTACTTAATTGGAATGATTCTGTGATTTTACGGTAATTATTACTGTAAAAACTACGGTTTTTTAGATTTTTCATTTCGTAACATGCCCCAGTAAAAAGGGATTTTACTGTAAAAACATGCACCTTAAGTTTCGGTACGTCATACTGTAATGTTTTACACTGTACTGATTTTAAATTCTATTTAGTTTGGACTTAAAAGAAAACTAGTTTTGGATAATTTTTAAAAATTAAGTTTAAAAAAACGAAATTTTAGAATTTTAGCGTTATTTTATTATTCTAAAGTTTTAACTTCTCTATATTGTTTAACTTTTATTATTCTCAAATTTGTTTTGAAATACATGTGCAATAATATGTTTTAAATCAATATTATTTATAAAAGCAAGTCAATTTTTCAATATATTTCATTGTTAATACTTTTAATTGTAACGATAGATTTATTTTTAAAAATATCCAATTTAAACTATGTATAGTCTGAAAAAAATATTCTTTTAATGTTTATAATAAAAAATATTATAACTTATTTCTAAGTCTAAATAAATGCCTCTAGACTCGTGAAAAGCATGATTTGGAGGGTTGGGCTCTAATTACCTCCCGTAAGGGATCAACAAACTAATGAATCTGAATGAATTTTGACTTTCTTTTCTACCAAGCCGTGTTCAAAAACGATTGATGCAAATTATTTTAAAGTGCATGTAAATTCCTACATATGATAACTGTTGAAAAAGGAGTAAATAAGGAATCTCTTGTATTTCTTATTTATATAATTCGAGAAATCGATTTAGCAAAGACAAAAATCTCACTCTTTCATTACTATATTGCTCTACTGTATTCGACCAAAGTGGTTTAGTTTTTTTCCTATATTTAATTTAACAAATCAATATTTATAATTGTTCATAACAGCTGTATTAGCGCTTTATGGCATTGAAATACTGTAAACTTTTCATTACTTATTTTTTTTAAGGAATCATTTTGGTAACCCCGATATTTGAAAATCAGTAGTTTGATTGGACAAACACTGTTGAATCTTAATGATATTATTGTGCATTTATTTTTTAAAAAAAAATAATTAAGTTTTATGATTTTGTATGGTTCAAATTATCACAGTATTTTTTACAGGAAATTTTAAACGATAATATGGAATTAAAATCTTGTACATCATTGAATTTATGCTCGTTCTTTTAATCATTCATTATAGATACATGTTAGTAAGGAGTTGACTAATGATAAAAAATCAAATAGTTAAGCTAAACGTCTTACAACGCTTCGTCAGTTTATGAATTGAATAATTAGATAATTTGAAAAAGAAGTGAAAAAATGAAAAAGTCAGAAAATGCTTATTAGCTTTTTCATCTTTTTGGCAGAAAGATAATTTTTTCTTCTAACAATGAAACTAGTCGAAAATATATGCTTACACTCTGTAAAAATACCTAATTGTACGATAAATTTATAATGTTTAAAAATGTAAGAGGAATAAAAGAAGCTTTTATTTTTAGCCTATTAACTTTTTTTACAAATTAAATTTTGGTACAATTTCTTTTTTCTACGATGCTATGAAAAAGAGTTTTATATGTGATGTTACCCTGTAAAATAAAATATTTACACTTTTTAAGTTTTAGTTTTTTTCCTTAAATGATCCTTTATTTTGAAATCATGCAAAAAACAATGCGAAGAAAGAAGAGGCTACAAAATGATTAAATTTTTTCAGGAACCTGACCAAATTTCGTTAAAAAAAAGACGTTTTCAAAAATTTGGAATTCGTTTATGTTTATGTTTATTATTGTTTAAGTAAGAAGAGAAATATGCGACTGCAAAATAATTAAATATTTTGAACATGACCAAATAAATTTCGTTAAAAAAAGGCATTTTTAATAATTTTGAATTCGTTTATCTTAATGTTTTTCTTTATTTGTTGAGTTATTGCACTTCCTTTATTGCACTTGTTTTTTGCAAAACTGATTATTTTTTCATACATGTAGAACGAAATTGATATAAGCAACCCTTTAATAGCTTTAAGAAAACAATTCATCCTTGTATGAAGAATAAAAATAAAAAAACTATGTGATTTAAATTAAAAACAACTGCACTGTTCAATTTAAAGAATTGAGTAAATTAATAATATGCCATCAAACCTTAAGAAAGAATATTTGTTTGTTTTCGATATAATGCATTCTTTTTTTCAAATCATTTTTTCAGTATCATTATTTTTAAAAAATTTTTTTATCGAGTCCTACATTAATTCATAAAATAAGCAGAAAGGAAAATTTTATAAATGAATGACAGCTGAAAATTTCTGAAATAGCGTAGTGAGACTTTACAGGTTTATACAATATTTTTCATGGGTTTTAGAAAAATTGAACTTTAAAAAAAAAAAAATTTAAATATCGGTGCTAACGGATTAAGGATCGGTACTTAGAGGCCTTTTTGCTTTAATTTTTAAATTGATCTAAGCAACCCCTTAATAGCTTTAAGAAAACAAATAATCTTCGTATGAAGAGTAAAATGAAATGGTAGAATAAATAATAGTAGAAGAGCAGTGATAGAATGATAATAGTAGAAGAGCAATGATAGAATGATAATAGTAAGGTTTTACAGGTTTATAAAATATTTTTCATGCATTTTAGAAAAGTGGAACTTTTAAAAGATTTTTTAAATGTCGGTACCAACGGTTTAACGATCACTACTAAAAAAAACTTTCTTTTTAAAAAGAAACGAAAATTAAGGAATGTTACTTATAGACTATTTGTTTCTAATTTTTTTAATAAATAATTACAAATAATAAAATATATTTACGAATAATTAATTAATAATTTAACTAAAAATAATTCATGGCTATATAAATAACTGCGTGTAAAACAATATATTTTTGATTTCCATCGTACTTTCTGTACACTTTTCTACACATTTTCGTAATTTCAATTACATCATGTTCTATTATTTGCGCAGCAAAACAAAATTTAATGTAAAATGAATCAAAACGGGGCAAAAGCGATGCTTAACGAATGTTATTATAGAGAGTTCAAAAATTAAATATTTTCTAAATAAATAATTAAAACACAATTCTCTTCGATTTAAGTATACAACACAAACCTTAAAAATTTATTTTTTTATAAATTTTAGAGTAAAATATTCTGAGGTTTGATGTTTTTTAAACATATTTAATAAGTATTTAAGTTTGTATTTAGAAAATCATTCAGAACACATAAGAATTCAAATAAAAAATCAATATCATCATTATATCGTAATAAAGAATAATATAAGTTTTTCAAAAAAAGTTGCTATAATTAAATTTTTTTTGTTGTAAAATATGCAGTTAAGTGTACAAATATAAGAAAGATTAATACTGATAAATACTGAATTTGTTATAATAAGAGCCTAAACTGGCTATGGTGCTCCAAACTTAAGTTAAAAAGCATACGACATGAGAATAAATTAAAACAAAAACGAAACGAAATGTGATTTATAAAATAAACGTTTTAGATAAGTAAAAAATTTCCTAAATTATAATATATTTAATCTAAACAAGTTTTCACCTAATCTAAAAATGCATCAAGTATTCATTAGAAAAACTGTATTAAAGTGATCAGACTTTGAAAAGATACTTCTTATATTTTAATATTGCACTCTTTTTTTGTGACATTGGCAATTTCAGTCTCAAACTAGAATAAATTACTTTAATACTTATTAATTACCATAACAAAAAATGCAAATACAAAAATAAACGTGAAACAACATGTTTTCTATGTATTTTCAATAAAATTTATTCTTCTATGGCTAAATTAACTAACGAAATACTTAATTAAAGAAGCTAAGCTCCTTATTAGCTTATCATTTCCTTATTTTTTTTCTAAATATCCAAAATAAACGTGATTTGATTTAATTCATAACTCACACAAATATACATATGGTTTTTCACTTTGTTTTATTTCATTTTCTGTATATGTTGCAAAATTAAAATTAAGTATTCATGAACTAATTTATTTTCAAATTTTCTCTTTCTTTTAAGATGAGATATTTAGAATTAATCATGATAAAAACCTCATTAGTTTGTTCCTTTTTTATTTTCACTGTCCTTATTCAGTTGCTGAAATTCATTGAAATGCCAGTTCATTTGAACAGATAAAATTCATAAATTTCTTAGTTAAAAACATGCAAAAAATTTAATCTTCCATTCCTTTCTTCGTTTAAATTTTTAATACATTAGTCATTTTATAAAGAGATGAGTTCTATTAAGTCGATAGATTGTCTTAATACTATTCTGATTACTTTCATGCACCTATTTCTTTTAAAAAAGTTTTAACATTTCGTTCTGTTTGGATGATTTGTCATAAAGGAATTAATAAATTTAGTATTCCTTTAAGCGTAGTAACGTTTTTTGTTTCTGTCAACACAATATACTATCAAAAGGTAGTAAAAATTTATGTAAAAACAAATTAATTTGAATGGGAGTCGGTAGGGCATGCATGAATAATGCTTGAGCTGACCTTTTTCCGATGTACTTTTTTTAAAAAGCTGCTAATGATATTGTTTTGAAATTTTGAAGGGATATTTGAGGTTATGTTACACTCTTGTGCAAATTAATTGAAACAAACTTTTTTTCTCGTGTTTTTTAAAGAAGATGTTTTGAGGCTGTTTCGGTTACAATGGGGTTGGACCTTTGCAGCCTATTGACGGTATGATGCGTTCTGAGCAGTACAGTACTATTCTGGATAAAAAAGTTGTTCCAGAGTTAAAGAAACGATACCCTGATGGAACAGGGATTTTTCAACAGGATTTAGCTCCTTGCCATACGTCCAAAATTGTCAAGAAATTCATGTCTGAGAATCAAACTGAGACATTGGAATGGCCAGGGAACTCTCCGGATATCAATCCAATTGAGACTCTCTGGGCCATATGCAAGAATCGCCTATTAAATATGGACTGTACAACTATGGAGAAGCTAATCACGGTGTTAATTCATGCGTGGTACAAGGACACAAATATTATAAATGACTGTAAAAAATTAGTGGAATCCATGCCGAATCGTGTCCAAATGTTAATAAAGTGTCGTGGAGATCATATTATGTACTAAAAATTTTTGAGTTTGTATAAATTTAAATAAAATACCATTTTCTCTTAGTTTTCTGAATTTATTGAGTTTGTTTCAATTAATTTGCACAAGGGTTTAGTTGCATGATGTGATAATGTTTCAGCGTTAACACGATTACTTTTTGAGTTAGGAAGGAATTTTGTTCAAAAATAATTAAACTTTTTAAAAGTTCTCAGTTCATAATTTTTTTAAACGAATTCGGCCAAAGGCATGTATTAACAGTTATCACATTTTAACCAAGTAACTCTGTGAAAGAAAAACTGAAACAATAACTCGTTTAAAAGCTGAAAAAAGGTTAGATTATATCTGCAAAAAGAATGCGTTATAATACTGTATCAATATAGCCAAAGCAAAATATATCAATACAATAGAGTGAAAAGCAATCAAAAAGATTGAAACGAAAGTGGAACACATTAAGTAAAAAATATAAGCGAAATAAAATATACCACTCAAAAAACAGAAAATACAGCCACGGAAGCAAATTTCTCTTTATATCTGATCCAGGTGATTCTGGATTGGGATTTAAATTACAAGGCTGTAAAAATGAACAATCGAAGTCGTAAAGTCAAAATTTGGTCGACTGTTCAGCGATGGTTACAGAAAAATTCGAAAGAGTACATGTAGAGAATTTTTCTTCTGCGGCTCGGCCCCACCTCCCAATGAGGAGAACCAAGTTCGAATCCCATCATTCCTTGATCAATATGATTCACTGGTCGATACTCCCTGTTCTAACTGGCCACAATGTTGGCGTAAAATATCCTCATCACTAGTAGACGGATCTTGATTCGATTTCTGTCTGAACAACAATGAGAGGTTTTGGCTTCATTGTTTTCCGCACCGTGCAATGCAAATGTGAGTCGGATCCATCAAAATGTCGTCCACGAATGCTAGTTTTTCCCCAACACTTGATCCAGGAGTTTTGCTTTTTGCATGGAAAACACAATTACAAGTTTGTGTATTTTGACATTTGTAGCCTTAAACTGAGAAATGGGTCGACTGTTAAACACCTATTCGTTCAAAGAAGAATAAAATATAGAGTACAAATTCGATTGTCATCGGCTCAATGTAAGAAATCGTAGAAAAGTACTAGATATGCACTAATTTAAATATGAATTAACTAACTCTCAAGATAGTGATTTACAATTTTCTAAAAAATACCAAACGGTTACCAGGGAGTGCCATCTGTCTATTACTACAAAATAATGGAATTTTCATAATAAGAGAGCTGGCTCAATTATAACAATATTCATCCATATAGTCAAAATGAATTAGAAATCAGAATTTGTAAAGTGACATTTTCAATTACTAGCCATTAATTTCGCACCACAATATAGGCATTTGACGTAATTACCCAAAACTGTCGGAAACATATTTCCACGCCTCTGGATTGTTACAACTGTGAAACTGAATGCAATAATATTGACACATTTAACAATGCTGTCAGTCCTTTCTCAACCGCCACATATCTTATTTCACTTATTAAGTTTTATGGACTTTGATAATGTCAGTTTCAGTGAACTAAATGCTTGAGTAAGCTTCATCTATGACAAATTTCTAGATAAGTATCATTCTTAAAGTAGATTACTTATATGAATCAAATAAAATATCATCAGGCTCATTGATGGTTTCAAAATAATAGAAATAGAAGTTAGTTAATAATTTACTCAATGATGATTAAAGTAATATAGTTCAAATATGTTCCATAATAAATTTTCTAACAAGGAAAATGTTAGGGCTGTAGTTTAGAAAAATACATGAAATGTCTATATTTTATGTAATTTTCTAAATTAAAGGTTCAAAAGATGTTCCACAGAACTCTGATGGGGTACCAAGTAAATGATACAAACGCTCCGAAAATTTGAATTTTTTCTAGCGAGACAACAACACTGTACACAACATTGTAAAAAAGGATACTCAAATATCAACGAAACTTTCATCGTTTTTAATGAAACATTTTCCTGATATGTGCTACGAGAGAATATTTCGTCAAAGTAACGAAATAACTAGAAACTTCAACTAAAATTGAATTTCATCAATATTAAAGAAATATTTTGTCTTTTTTTTCTAAAAAATCGTAGTGGTTAAAGTACTTAATAATCAGTCTATCGTAGTTACCATTTGGGTGAATCAATGTTACCCAACAAACATAAGATGGACAGATAGAACACATTACACCCTTACCTGAATCGGAATTTGAAACAGGGATTTTTCTGGCACAAGCCAACCTCTTGCCCTCCATACAGGCCGATCGTCTTAATGCGCCATATTATTTTTGATCGCCAAGTCTTCATTCCAGTTAACAATCTCCCACAATGCACAAGTTGAAGAAACATTTTCGTCATATATTAGAGAATTCGCGTTTCATCAGAAATCATGTGATTTTTTGACGAAAAGCTTTTGCTGAATCATCAAAAGTGAGAGGTTTTTTCTGAGAGTGAATTCATAACTTATTTACTATTATGTATTGCTGACATGATATTATGTAAAATGCCAAAGAAGGAAAGGAAGCCACCTTATTTCCTTGACACTAAACTTCTCTCCTTGCAGGCTGATCGGCATAATACGTCATTTTATTTTCGATCGTCTAGTCTTCATTCTAGTTAACAATCTCCCGCAATGCACGAGTTGAGGAAATATTTTCATCATACATTTGAGAGTTCGCGTTTCATCATAAATCACGTGATATTTTGACGAAAAGCTTTTTTAAAATTGACGAAATACAGCTTAAGGATTTCTCTTAGTTTCTGATAGTAAATTCCTAATTTATTTAAAATTATATATTGTTAAAATGGAATTCTTTATGTAAAATGTCAACGAAGGAAAGGAAACCACATTTATGAATATATTTCTTCAATTATAGTTTATTAAATTAATTGTGAAAAAATAGGCACTTATAAAGAAATAAGTATTTCTCATCAAACTTTTCAATACGTAATATAATAACTAATTTCAGAATTAAAGAATTTCGTTTTTCTGATTATTATCCTCAACTTTTCATTTTTTTGCAATAAATATTTCAAATATAATTAGTAATTTTTGATCGGTAAGAAATTTGACATCTGCTAATTGTCTTCTCTTTATAATGCCAGAAACTCAATCTTTTAGGGTAACATAGGTGGAAAAATATTGGGAACTAACTAAACCAACTAATCAAAAATACATTTTCTTTGCAATACTAATTTTTTTTTAAATTTCTAATAAAAAGTTTAAAATTTTTTTTTCATAATTTGCCAAAAATATTTGGACATTACTTGCTGGAAAATTAAACATTTTTCATCTTTTCTTTGAGTAAAACAATCTGAGTAAAATCATTTCTAGACTACAGTGTTGTTTTCTGAAACAATAAGTTTCATCTTATTTTCTTTACTTTTACTGAATGAAATGCGTTTCACATTATACTATAAAGAATAATCATAGGACTTTAACAAGAGAACTATGTAGAATAGACATTTTTTCTAGAAATAAAAAATGATAAGTAGATATAAACCTACTAATAAAGCAATATCTAGAATACAGTATTGTTTTATGAAACATATAGTTTCATCCTTTTTTCTTAATTCCTATTGAATTAAATGTATTTCACATTTTACTATTAATCATATTGAAAGATTTCAGACACGCAAGATGAAGCACGTTGAAGAGAAAATAAATCGAAAGTAGTAAAACAATTATCAAGTATTTTAAGAGAAACTCATTAGCATAATAAGCTTGGTCAGGAGATTATTAATTGATGGATATTATCAAAAGTATTTCTGACACCATTCCATCATTTTCTGCTATAAAAAGCATAAGCCTGTTCAGATATATTTAGAATCCTACTTTTGCAGTCGTTGACTTTCGCCAGATCACGAACTAATTCATTTATTTCTGTAAACAATTTCTTTCACATCATTCTTTCACATTTATACGTTTCAGCAGAACTTTTTCTTTCTTATTTGTCTATATTATATATTATTTTATTAATTTATGTTAAGAAAACTATTATCTTGAACGGAGAAATGATTTAGCGAAGCACACACGCACACAAACATATATATATATATATAGTTTTGCCATTTCAGAAACTGAATTCTGCAGTGTTTTATCGCCAATTTTTTCCCCGATGTAATCGAAACATTAGCACAATCAAATCACAATCTTAAATGATTCATATGAGCAAGAGTTTGAAAGTTAGTCAGAATTAGTTTAGGTTTCTGTTTTAAAATTTCAGATAGCTTCGAACTTCTGTTTTATTTGATATGAGTACAAAGGTAATAAATTAAGACATGATTGGGATATAAATTAATTTATTAGTTATGGAGTATTTCACTTCTAGTTATAGAGAAATTGATGTATGCAATAAGTAATGAAGAATGATAAATGTATTAAAAGGTATACTCATGAGCGAGACGTCAAGTGTTTGCAGTTGCAGCTTGCAGTTGCCCAAATGATTGATTATTATGGTTACCGAATAATAAATTATTATAGTTGCCGACTTTTTACGTAACTATTTTTTTGATGATGAACAAGATTAAACCGGAAAAAAATATTGAGCAGCAGTTCAATTTATAATATTTTTTATATAATATATTAGACTTCTAATAGTTGAAGACAAAACAAACATCAACTTTAAACTTTTAACTAGTGATCCGTGATATGAAGTACAAGTCAGCATGACATACTTTTATTTCTCGAGTAAATAAACTGTTGATGGCTGTTCTCTATGTTAAAGTATGTTGTGAAAACTATCTTAAAGTACTTATAATATTATGTCTACAAATACGGTTTCCTGATCCATTAAACTTTAGACAGAAAAATTTTTTGAAAGCAAATGTTTCCTTAAGTCTAGACCTTTTGATTGCATATAAATCTTTTTCAAAGAAGGATTTAATGTTTTTTCGAGAAGTTCATTTTACGGGCTTATTTATTTACATGTGATAAAATAATAAATAACTTTAAATATTAAAAGAATAGTGACATTATGAAAGACAAATTACATACTTTAAGGAAAATGTAAAATTTGCTATCTACGCGTCTCTTTTACAAAAAGATTGTGATGCTCAATTGATTTGAAATTTGCATGTTAGAATTGGAAAACTAATAGATTATTTGTTGAGTAATATCATTTCTTTCTTTTTTGACTTTTATTCAAATTGGAGTTTTTTTCCTATTGAATGATATTTTTAACAGATCTTTGATATTTTCGCACCTCTGAATTCAGATCTGCAATCGGTTTTTCATTCTAAGCAACAGTTTTAAAATGTCTAATATGTCTTAGTCTATTTTTAGTCTATTTCTAGTAAGATTTAATCTATTTTTTGTCAGAATGTGCAAGTTTAAATAAACACGTTATATATAACAGGGCATCTTTTAAATGTTTCGGCAAACTTCTAGGGAGATTAGGGTTTAAATAAAGCATCAGGAATAAAACTGCATCGAAACCCATGCTCAGAAAATTCGTCATATGGTCGATTGGGTTGCTTCTCTATATCAACTGTTTCATCATATGTTTCTGAACAGGTCATAATAGGGGCAGCGCACAACAACATTACTTGACATGGGTTCCTATGCAAATTTTATTCTGATGATGTTCCCCATCTTCCAATGAGGTTTGTTAATATATAACGCTTTTTTACTTGTACATTTCAACAAAAATTAGACTAAAAATTTCATATTAATAAAATTTGGGAGTAAAGCAAATTTTGGCTTTGAAATCCCCTCACCCGAAATAGGCAAGATTAAGTATTAGTATAAATGCTTAAGTATTAAGCATTAAATATTATTATAAAGAGATTAAATATTAGTATTAGCATAAATCAGTAAAATAAGTAAAATAAAAAATTTGTTCTTCAGTATTATAACATGTTGAGTTGAAATAGTAATGCTGGAAAATTTTTCAGGGACTACAATTATTTTTTCCGAAATAACTACCGAAAATTTCACAAAAAAATACCTGAAATTTAACACAGAAGCTTAAAGTAATATAAATACTTATTTTGCTGCGTTTTGTTCAAAAGTTCAAGATTTATTCTCAATAATTTTCAAATGCATTTGCAAACATCGATTCTTGATGACGCTTCTGAATTGAGTATCTGTAGAACATTGCTTACTGCTGCAGGTTAAAAAAAAACTTATTAAAATAATTTCATTGGAATTCGTTGCTACTCTCCACAAACTGCTCAACGTTGTTGACGTAATGGGCTGTAATTTTAGAGGAATAGTTTCATAGCATTTCTAAGTCGATAGGGCAGTTAACTTTCTAACATTGGTGATGGTAAGCTGCTATTTCATAAACAGTACATATCAAACTGTAGATTTTATCTCATTCAATTTCACTTTAATTGGAAACAGAAATCGTTGGTAGTTTTAGAGAAAAGTAGCATATTAAGTGGAACTTCATGAATCAAAGAAGTTGATTTAATTAAAAATTTCAAATAAAGGAAATAAAATCTTTCTACTTGAAGCATTAAGCCATACATAAACTTATAGATGATATATGTATGAAAAATATATTTCATTGAATAAATAAATACGTCTATCAAACGTTTGATAATGGAAAAAATCCCTTACAAAAAATAAGGTGTTTTTGAGGTTGTTCTCATATCGAGAGATGTAAAATTATGAGATTATGTTTCGCACTAAAAATAACCTCATCAATCTATCCCAATTTTAACCTTATTTACACCTCCCAAAATCAACCACATCTATAACTCAGAAATAATTTTAATTCAGATCGGATGAAATTATTCACACCTCAAATATACGCATTTGCTTTAAGGGCAGAAACAATAATCCGTACACCTCAAAAACAACCTCCCATAGCTGATTACTCTAAAGTAGATTTCAAAAACGACCTCGAGTGTGAATGAAATAACTTCATATGCCTTGATTATACACTTTGGAAGGATGATCTTTTATGGTTGCCTTTGAAATCAACTTCGAATAAACCTCAAATCAAGCATGACACATCAAAACAACCTCATATAAACCTTAAAAATACCCTAAATTTTTGCAAGGGATACAAATGACAAAAACATAAGAAAATGTCAAATATTTTTAACAGCCACATTTAAGCACTTATACTTTCAATACACTTTCAATTCTGTACTTATGCTTTTCAAATACACATTCAATTCTGAAGCCTTTAAACCACTTGAAATATTTTCCTAGTGAATCTCCATTTGATGTTTTAGAAGGATCATCAAAAACTCTAATAGGAAGTAATAAATCTTGAAAACGTTTCCCGTGGGTAAAATAAAAGAAACCTTTTTTTATATAATTAAGTTTAAGATGATTTTTTTTTCATTGTAATATTTTATTCGGAATGTGAATATATCGGAAGGACATCCAGTAAAAATTTTAGTACCATCATAATTTACTGAAATACATTTGCTTAGAAAATTATAAACTTATCGTTTATTAAAAAATATAAATTGGGAACCTTGAAAGTAGTTCTTTGTAAGACAAAGCCTGAATTAAGCATGCATGTATAGAAAAAAATTTGAAAAAAAGTAAATGAAATCGATTTTTAAATTTAGTATGTATTATATTTACATATTAGTATAAATTATATATATATAAATTCAGTATATTTTATATTGTATACTTATATAATAAATTTATATATATATTAGTATATATATTATATTTTTAGTACATATTATTATAATATATTTAGTAATATTCATGGGATATTGGGCAAAACAAAATGCGTATGTAATGAGAATTTTTAAAGAAAAACCAAGAAAGTTTCATTATCTTGGATATTATTTGGATAGAATTTTTTTAATTTTAAGATAATGTTTTTTCAATAAATATAATTTCCAATAATAATAACGATTGACTTATCATTTTCTTATTTCATAACTCTTCGACCTCTTAATATTATTTTTTTTGTATGTTTTCTTGATATTATGAACTAATTGCGTGAACTAGAAAACCTATGTTAACTCTTTAATCAACTTCTGAATAAATCCCATTTAATTACATTAAAAAATATTTTCTTTTATGATTGCTCCTTTTTATTTGCTTTTATTAATTATTGAATAAGCTTTGAATAGCAATACGAGCTTATTTCATATAATTTTAAGATATGTTATTGTAAACGTCATAATTTAAAAATTTATCAGAAAATGAATCTTTTATTTTTATTTTATTTATTAATTTTTTGGTAAATAAAAATTTAAACAGTCGTAATTCTTTACTTTTAAACATCACAAACCAATTTCCATAAATTTTTAGTTTTGTTTTTTTGAAAGCATGTAGTTTTAAAAGATGGAAATAATTTTTATATTTCTTTTCATATTTTTCATAAAAAAATTCAATGAAAAATAAACGATTATTAACTTTTTAGTGCAAGCATTTTGTTTGCGAATACAAGTTCTTTAACTCTTGATATGATTATGTATTATATACAAAATTAAAAGAAATGGGAACATTATTTTATAGTCTACTTATCAATTTTTAAATATTATGATAAAGGTAACGCTATATCTTCTTCTATGTCAAAAGTAGAAAATTATTGCAAAAAAGCGTACATTTATTAAAAAAGAAATAGTTTTCAAGAAATTTTGTTCAACAAATATATTTCTTAATATGAATAGCGAATAACTTATCATTTTCACATTTTTATAACTTTTGGACCTCTTAATATTATATACTTTTTTGTAGTTTCCTTTGATATGAGAAACTAATTACTTGAACTAGGAAAATTATTTTTCCTCTTTAATCAACTTCAGTACAAATCCTATTTAATTGCAAAAAAAAATATTTTTTATGACTGCCTCTTTTTATTTGTTTTTAATAATTATAGAATAAGCTGTGAATTGAAATGAAATCCTATATTGTTTCATTTTGAGATTATTATAGACGTCTAACTTTAAAAATTTTAGAAAGAAAATTAATCTTTTTTGTAAATAAAATTTTAAACAGTTATCCTTTTTTCAACTTTTAAATATCACTAACTATTTTCCATAAATCGTTAGCAATATTTTGTGAAAGCTTGTAGTTTCAAAAGATGGGAACACATTTTATATTTCCATTTATATTTTCCTTATACAAATTTAATGAACTAAATAATAAACAAACATTAACTTTTAGTGGATATTTTTTGCGAATATATATTTTTTTATTCCTGCTATGATTATTTGTGATACGAAAAATTAAAAGAAATGGGAATTATAAGGATCTTATATGGGATATTTATGGGATCTTATAGCCTACATATCAATCTCTGAATATTAGGAGGAAGATGTCTCTATGTTCTTCTTCTGTATCAAAAGTAAAAAATTTTCGCAAAAAACGTAAGTTTATTAAAAAGTGATAGTTTTGTGTATAGTTAAGTGAAAACCATACCCTGCACTAATTAGATCAAAACTTATTCCAGGTATGATGTTACACATTTTATGCTATTATTTTGATTTGGTAATATCACTTTATGTAATATTTTTAAAAATTCATTTCTCTCCTATTTTTATTAACTCAACAACGTAAATTTTACAAATGGAGTTTATTTTCATTGAACTAAAACGATTATTTGAAAAACAATTTAATTATCAATTCACAGAACTTTCAAACATTTTCGATCCGTTTTAAAATCTAATGCAAGACTTAAAACAATTTAACGATGATAAATTTTACATGAAAAGTTAGTTTGTCAAAATTAAAATTGCTACAGACATTTTGGTATAATGGAACTAAGTTACATTTTTATTTTATTAACTACGAAATGCTTAAAATAATATTAATCTAAAGTAATTTGGCCAAGCAGGGGACTAATTGCAAAGGCACGGTTCCCGGTAGAACACCATCACTGACTGCAGTCAGTAAGTGGGAGGGTGACCATTTTGATTAGCTTGCGTAGAGACCGAGGATGCACGGTATTGTTCCTCGAAAAACAGTTTTACCATAAAAGACTAGAATTATGGTCAGGTTGTCGGGCTACCAAAGCAGGGGAGCCATATCCTTTTGTAAATTGGTCCGGCAGTGGACTAATTTTAAAGGCACGGTTCCCAGTAGAACACCATCACTGACTGCAGTCAGTAAACGGGTGGGTGAACATTTTGATCAGTCTCAATAGGGACCAAGAGTACGCTCTATTAGTCCTCGTAAAACAGTTCTACTAAAAAGTGCTCAACTTCGCGCACAGGCCGTCGGGCTACCAAAGAAGGGGAGTCATCCCCTCTGCAGAAGAATAAAATAATGATGGCAAGTCTTCGGATCATGCTTAGGGATAATTCCCAGACCATCGCCAATGGCTCATTGTGCAACTCTAGTGTGACATAAATCTACTAAAATACCTAAAGTAAATTGGCCAATTTCTTATCAGCTACATAACATAAATCATGCAGACCTATTTTGGTTTTAACGAATCATAGAAACCATTTGAAAAACAATCAACATATTAATTTTTAAATTTTCAATAATTTTGACTTTGCTTAAAAATCCATTTACATGACTTAAAAGAGCGATTTTTTTATACGCAATCTGAAGGAATTAAATTGTTCATTTTATATTATATGCAATTCTTTTCTAATGAATATTGTTGCAAAATATTTTTATAAAATATAATTAAGTTACTTTTTTATAGTATTAACTGCAAAACACTTATATCTATGTAGGATTCTCCATAAATTTTCGTAGTTTTCTTTCTTCTGAAAGCTAGATTACAATACTAACGATTCTCATCAGTTTGGGGGGAATATTTTTACGGTTTCTACAGTAACACGTGTTCTCTAATATATCAGATAGGATAAAGAACAGATGGTTTTCATGACACAGCGTCTTTACATCTTTTAGCAATTTATCAAGAATGCTGTTCTTGATTCATTTACTCGAGCTAATTAGGAACCATCCATAAATGACGTCATAATCTTTTTCAATATGCCCTTATGCCCTCTTTCCAAAGTGTAACACTTTACCATAACCCTACGGCGCTTTGTCATCTCCTATGTTTATTAATTAGCTGTATATTAGAGCCTGTGATACTTACCAGTATACTACATACCAGTTTCAAACAATAAAAACATTTTCTATTTGAATTTCATAAAATAATCAATCACTAAAAAATCATAGAAGTAAAAGCAAGTGAAACTACAAAGTAACAGAGCATTTAAAACAAAAAATAGATAAAGCCGCAGACTAAAATGGGTAATGAAAATACATCTTAAACCTTGACACTAAAATGTACAGTTTATGCCTGTATAGAAGATAGCAAAAGATTTTGTCACAAAGTATGAGAAAACAAAATACTGAAAGCATATACTAGATTAAAAGCTTTAGTTTTGAATTTTAAAAACCATTAGATTTCTTTGCATTAATAATGGTTTTTTTTTTCAATTAACATTATGATAAGACTTTTAATTTTGCATTTTATTATTTTCAAACACCATTTTTAAAATTTATTTTATTAGTTGACTCTTTAGGAAAAGCATGTAAGCTAGCTCTATCAATTACATTATTTGAGGAATTTGTAAAAAAAGGTTTCCTTACGGTAAAGAAGAATTCTTTTCAGCTTTATATCAGAAAATTAAAAATAATTTATGAAGTATTTTTTTTTCAGTTTTTTTCAGATCACTAATTTTCTGATAAGATAGTAATTAGTGTCTTGTTTAATTAAGGGATATAAATATTTTACGCATCGACAAATTTAATTATTTTTTGGAAACTCGGTTAATTTAATTTAGTTTAAAAAAAACTGAATATAAACTAAAGTCTTTAGATCTTTTTGTTTGTCTTTATACTTTTGTTAGCATTGGTCATTTTTTAAAATGAATTTAGAACATGGGAACTTTAAATATTTTGGACACTAATTGGTTGATTTTCTTCAATTGATACAACATTTTACAAGTGATTTTTAGCTCGCTATAAGAAGAGAGTGGAATGATAACACATAGCCAATCACAGAAGACTTCTGATTAGTAACGCACTAAGTAGCCAATCAAAATTGAGAACGCATGTGTGTGAAAAGGTAATAATTTTTAATAATGCTGTCTACAGAAATGTTACAACTAAACTTACCAGCTAAATCTTGCTATTCAACAAATCTGAACAAAAATATGTTTTCCATAGTATGTTCTCCATTAGAGTTTTTTAATAATCACAATCGCGATTTGGGATATTTTTATAGTCATAGTAATAACTCAAAAGAACATCATTATTTTAATAAAGGGGAATGCTATTAAAGAGATATTGGAAATGAAACGTCGATATAGAATTAATTTTATTTCGTTTAAACTATTCTAAAATATGTTGTTTATTAGTGATAATCCAAGAAAAACTTTTTTAAGAATAATGTTAAAAATTTAAGCGGTAGGAGAAAATGAAGCTAGGTAGTAATTAGACCACAAGTGATTGTTCTAAATTTAGAAGGAATTAATGAAATTTTCAACTGATTATTGGGTATGGAAATTGTATACTAGTTTTCTGTTTTGACCTCTTATATAAAGATAAATTTTAATGATAATTATATTATTTAAATTACAAAAGCTTAATTTTTCTAATATTATTAACTCCTTATAGTTGAAAATCCCTATTATATCCTTCTAATCCATATTTTTAAATTTCAAAAAACTTAAAATTTGATAATATTTTTGTTTAAAAACTTTTTTATTAATTTTTTTATTCTCCTTCAAAAATATAAATGATCAGTAATTGTCTTATTAGTTGGGATTCCCCATCAAACGTACACTCGATGCGAAAATCAGATATTCATTATTAAGTATTGCTAAATACCATCTTAATTACATATGTTATGAATAATCTTTAAGTATCATATAAAGAAATATTGCATTTTAATACTGATATTAGAATTTTTTTGTTACTCAGAATACAACAAACAATGTAAGATACGACAGAAATTCTGTTTCTTCCAGATCATATCTTTCCCTTTGAAAGATTGTACTGTAGTAACTTCTGAAAACAAATAAAAGTTAAGTGAAATTTTATCCACTTGAAACTTGGAACTTTTGAAGTTCTGTGTTCTAGGGACACTTGAAATTTGCGCAATTTTGAACTGACAAGAATTTTTCTCATTCTAAACTCAAGAACTTATCAGCTTGAAAAGAAATAAAAACATTTTCCTGCAGAAACAACTCTTCTGCCGAAGTGGTAAATTGGCAATGGCAGTGAAATGGCTAATCAAGTTTTCACCAATTTAACATAGCTGTTACCACTTTGTAACCCAGAAGAACCATCATCCACGATGCTGTTCGAGTTATATGTTTTAGTGTTTTTTTGGAGAGATTACTTGAATTTTTCAAATTATAAGAACCGATTTATTGCTTTTCTGAGTGACTAATTTTATGTCAAAGGTGCAAATGGCTCATAATCTCTGAATAATATTCATATTTGTTTTCATTGTTGTTTAATCAATGTAATATTTCCTTTATAATGATTTGTGTTTGAAATTATTTAAATCATAAGGTTTTGTTGTTAAATCACATTTCTTGTAATAGCTTAAATTTATGGAAGAAAACAGTGAGATGGAAAGATCATGTACATTTTTATTCAGTATCAATTTCGAAATATATGGTTAACATATTTTGATTGTTAGAATTCATAATTAAAATTTGCACTTATTTCGCTAAAATGAGAGGAAGTGGTTCGCAAACTAGGTTTGTGAACACCTAATTATTTATTGATATATTGATTGTACATAAGTATTTAATTTGTTGTAGAAAGATTGCTTAAAATAATACTTTAAAGAAGTAAAATATATTCTTAATGCATTTTGTTTTAGCTTTAAAAAAATGCTAATTTAAAGCTATTTCATTTTGAACGAATTGTTCCAGTAATTGGAATCTATTTGATAATACTGATAGTTCAATGACTTTCTTCTTTAAAAATTAAAACTATACTAGAGTTACCAACCTTTAATGAATAATTGAGTGGAAGAAAATATAAATTAACCATTTTATTCTAACAGTATGTTATTTTAAATTTATGTCAGATATACTTATAACAACATTTCCCTTGTTATATTTTTTTACACACTATGATAGTCATAAGTATTTACTCAAGTAGTTTTTCAAATATCATAAAAAATCAAATTTTTTTTTACCTTTTTCAGTTCAGCAATTCAAAATTTATCAACATTTATTAAGAATAGAAAAGAATTGTAAAGTAGCGACAATAAATGTGTATACTTTTCCTTATGTATCTGTAATTCATTAAAATTGTTATATTACATCAGTGCATATGAAATCAAATATGATGCATTTAAATAATATTTATTTTCGTAACTATTTTGTTAAAAAAAACTCTTTTTTATGTTCATTTAGTAGTTTTCGGCGTAGAAAAAAATTAGTTATAAGTTATTATAGTAATTTTAATGGAAAATGATACCCTACAATGATACTGTTAAAGATGTCTACAAGTAGTAAGAACATTTTAAATTTTAAATACAGGGCTTGATTAAGTGTTCTTACTAATTATTTAATTATATTCATACTAATACTAATTATATTCTCACTAATATTATTCATTATATAAAAATAAAAGAATACTAAAACGATAATAGGAACTTAGAAATAAATACAAATTTAATTGTTTCACCATTTTAGAATTCATGCATTCAAGAAAACGTCAATATCTTAGCTATGCACAAAATCTTATTTTAACGCATCAATTTAAATGTTAAGAACACATAAATAAATTATAATGACACGATGTAAATAAATTAAGAATCTATCATGCAAATTTCAGTTCATCCAATGAATAAATTATCTATAAAAGAAAAGAAGTGACTTCCTTTCTTTAATGTCTACTATAGTTGACAGTAAAATAATGAGTTATTAACTTTAAATAAATTCAAAAAAGTCTTAATTTACTATTCCATAAAAGTCTTAATCTACTATTCCATAATAATAAATATCTCATAATTATTTCTTCTTTATGTTTTGTTGTCTCCATGACAGACACAGTGAAAAGTAACTTTAACAAGGTAATAATATGTTTAATATATTTACAATATGTTGAATAACTATCTAATTTCAGAAAACTTTAAATTCATTTGAATTAATAATGTATGCATATAATTACTACACAAGTTATCCTTGTCGCTATTAATTTATAACATAAATAGTTGTTTTAAAAATCCACTTAAATATTTCAGTTTAATGAGTTTTCTATAGTTGTTTCTTTTGTGTAGCAAATCAAGCACTGAGATTTTTGACCATATATATATATATATATATATATATACACACACACACACACATATATATANGCTAATAAGTGAAAATAAATAATGCGGACGCCTTTTAAATAAAATCAATCAAATGAACTACAAGTTCTACAGATGAATGACAACAATTATAAAACTTTAATCTTTTAATAACTAATAATTTAGCAGCAAAAACGGATTCTAAAAATTTATAATATTAATTACAACAAAAAAGAACAACAATAAAAACTATCTCCGGTTGACACGTAACCTAAAGTGAAATATTAAAACAAATAAATCTAAAGAAAATTAAAGGTGGCACTTCTGTCAAATATACATACGTTAATGACTTAAAATCTTAAACATACAAGCCTTGCAAAGTGATATTATAAATAGCACTTTGGAACAAACAGTTAGCATTTCTTTAAAATACAAACTAACTCATGTATATTGGTCACCTTTATATGAAACTAATTAAAAAAATATTCAGTCATTATATAAATAACAAAAAGTTCATAAATCTAAACGTTGTGGAATTCTTATGATTCTTCCCAATCTGCCTTTGATAAGAGAATTCACTTCCAAATTATCAAGCACATCAACGGACTTGGGAATATTATCAACTTCCAAGTTAATTTTCTTTGAAGACTTTTCCAGAACATCCATATCGTTCTTTGCTGATAGCTCTAAAGGATAAAGTCTTTGGAAAGGTCGGATCCTTTCTCCTTGAGAGGTTCTTAATCTGGCTACTCTATGAATACTGTCCTTTCCAGGATAAAGCTCCAAGACAATTCCAAGAGGCCAATCTATGCGTCGAGCATTATCTTGTCCTATTAAAACAATATCACCGATGTTTATTACATCATTCCTTCTTATTCACTTGTGCACTAGCTGAGCAAGATATTCATTTCTAAATCTTTGTTTGAGATCTTCACGTAATTTTTGCACAAATTTTACGCGTTTCAACATAGAGGTTCGATTCACAAGATCTAGATCGGGAGTTTCGTTGCTCTTGCTACCTTCCCCGTATATAAATGTTGCCGGAGTTAAAGGTACTAATTGAGATGGATTATCGTGAATGTAGGTCAATGGTCACATAAAATTGTAGTTAGTTCTTCATAATCCACAACAGATTTACCTAACACACGACGCAGAAGAGTCTTAAGCATCCCAACTATCCGCTCCCACCATCCACCCCACCATGCAGCTGTGGGTGGAATAAATTTCCAAACTGTTTTCTGAGCGGTTGAGTACACAGCAATTTTGTCCCAATCTAAATTCTTTAAATAATTGTTTGCTCCTACAAAGTTCTTTCCATTATCCGAGTAAATGACCGATATTCTACCTCTTCTTGCGATAAATCGTCTGAATGCTTGAATAAAAGCATCTGTAGTGAGAGACCGTACTAATTCAAAGTGAACTGCTCGGTACACAACACAGGTAAACAAAACGATCCAAGCTTTTGCATTCGATTTTAGATACAGAGGATCGGCATAGTCCACACCAGACACTTGGAAAACTTTTATTTGAGTAACTCTTTCTCTTGAAAGGGGCGCAAAAGAAACTTCTACTGGTTTAGCTTGATGACTCTTACAAGTCACACACTTGGAAATGACTTTATTTACTAACTTTTTAGCTTTAAGAATCCAGTATCGCTCTCTGAGTCTTGAGAGTAAGATGGAACGACCTGCATGCATCGCTTTTATATGCTCTTCACGGATTAATTCTAACACAACACTGTTAGCAGGTAAAAGGATTGGACATCTGAAATTCTCATTCTCATCACTATGTACCAGTTTGGTCTTTACTCTCAGAATATCACTTTTATCTCGAAAAGCTTGTATTTTGGCGAGAAATTTATCATCTTGGAAATGCGTTGTTTGCATTGACTTAAAAATCACACTTTCTGCCTTTGTTAACTCCTCACAGATTAAATTTCCCTTCAACTTATCCTGATGTGAAACGTTGTGGACAAAACGTAGGATCCAAGCTACTACTCTTACATTTCTGCTATATGTTGAAAAGTAATTACACCATATTTCCGNATACCTATCGCTAGAGAAACTTTATAAACTTTTTCCTCATTGCAGACGTTTTGTAGCTGACTCTTATTTTTTATTTTTATTTATTTAATATTTTCTTTCAAAATTCTTGCTATCCAGCCTCCTTGAGAGCCTTACACTTTCGACAGCTGTCAAAATAATCTACTTATGTTTTCCAGTTACTAATCTACATTTACTTTCTTGTACTTAACAAGTGTATCAAAATTCTTATGCGTATCTCGATGTCGCAATGCTCTGCATTTATTCTTTCAAAATTCTAAAATATGCATTTGTTTGAGGCATTTCACTATGCCTTTGCATTTAATGTTGTAAATATTTTCATACTTTAATTTTTTCTTTATATGTCATTTATACTTGCTGCAAATGTAATTTTTTGTGTTTTATATATGTTTTGTCTGTAGAATGTTTGTTCTACTCTCGTGTGCCCTGAATAGGGCGGGACGAGGTATCAATAAACAATACTGTTTTTTCTTTTTATTTCATTTTATTTTCTGTTTTTACATGTTATTTTTACTTTTTGTGTTCTATTTTATTTGTTGTAATTTTCGTAAAAATTTTTTTTGAGTGCTCCTCACACTATTGTATTAATATATTTTGCTTTGGCTTTATTGATACAATATCAGAATGCACTCTGTTTTACGGATATAATCATGTGGGCTGATGAATAGATTAGGTCTTTTTTTCCGATTTTTTCAAATAAAATTTCCTCTTTTTTTTTAACTGTTGTTTGTTATTTTTTTAACTTATTATTTCCCCCCCTTTTTTTCATATGTGTATTACTTTTCTTTGTTTTATCTTCATTTTGAGCTTATATATATGTAATAGATGGATCATCATGATGCTTCTTGAAATGAGTGCCGTGGCCACCTGAACTAATAACTCCATCTTTCGAGGATTCTGATCGAGCGTGGGTTAATCTCATTGGCAGGTGAGTAATCTATCCCGTGAGCCACTACAGCTCGAATAAGAATTATATAATTTTTGAAACAATCTTTGATACAATATTTTATACAATCTAACGACTCAGTCATTTGACGCAATCTTATGACACAATCATTGTGCAGAACGTAAAAATGATGTATAAAAGAATGAAGAGTGTGATGTGAATGAAAAAGTTAAAACAGATTCTTTGAATTTAGAGATGCTATGAAACTCGACAAAATATTTGATCTATGAGAAATTTTAAGACCGAAAAAAATCTTCGATTCTTAAAAAAAACTTAATACTTATGTTTTAATCTGTAATAAATAAAGAGTAATTTTTTTGATTCTCAGGAAATCATAAGACCAAAAAATTCCTTTGATCTTCGAGAAATTTTAAAGCCAAAATACTTTTATTTTATTTCTAAGAAATGATAGTTTAAACTTATTTGTTGTTTTTGAAATAGTTATTAGACTGAATAAATCAATTCACTTGCTAGAAATCACAATAAACTTATTAGAAAATTGAAGATCATATAAATTCAGAATGCACTTAAAAATATTTTCAGAAGTTATTATTTTGCGTTTAATGATCTATTAAAAGTGTGCAGGGGAAAACGGTGAACGGTAAGAGAAGTAACAAAGTTAAATGGAAATCGTAACGAAATTATGCAATCTATCGCTTTTTGAAAAGAAAATCTGCATAACACCAGAAAATATGCATAATATATTGAATTAAAAGCAAAATATATTAGCAAGAAAAAAGAAACTTTTTTTCCCCTTTTCTTTCAGTCTTTACCCGATTGACACTCATTATTTAAGTATGAGTAATGGCAAATTTGTTGGCCACCCTTTTAACCACACCATATTAGGTGGACCAGCGTTGCTCTCACAGTAAGGACACATATAGTAAAGAGAATGAAAGAAAATCTATGCCTTGTCCTGGATTCGAACAAAGGACTTTTCAGCTGCCTCACCAGTCCGATTGGCATTATTTTTTTCCGATGCCCACCCTGATATTGACTTTAGTCATAAGGGTATCAGACGACCAGATTGCAGACTACTCTCTCATCACAGTAGGTGGGCCAACTTTGCTCGCGTAGTAAGAATGACAGGTAGTGCACTAAAGAGAACGAAAGAACATCTAAGCCTTATCTTGGATTGGTACCCGGTACCTTATTGTGTTGAGGTCTGCACTCTGACCACCATACAAGCCAATGGAGACATCAAGATTTCCTGTCTTATAAATTAATCTTTCAGGGCAGTAGGAAAATTTGTGTTAAGATTTGACTAAATTATTGGCCTTATAATTTTAATTTCAAAAAAATTTTTGACCACCACCTCATAAAAATCAATTTATTATATTTATTAATTTTTAAAAATATTTTGTGGTGAGCATCAGCTCTAGTATAATAAAAAATATTCAGCAGAAAAAGAACGGTATTCAGAGAAAGTACGTTTTTTTTGTCTGATTTCGTAATTTAAATTATCGTCTGCACTAAATAATTACCATATTTTAACTCACTCTTTCGAACCATTAAGATTGAGTCCCAGAACGTAAAGATACGATAATTAAATTTAAAATTATTTAGAGTGGTTCGTTTATTTTTTGCGCAATGTACATATACCAGCTTTTTATATCACATAATGCTTGACTGCAATTAAAGTAATACAATTGTAATGACATGTAAAATAAAAGTATGCATTTTTGTTTAAAATGTAGCAAATTGATTAATTAAGAGTTATAATTTTCTTTAATAGCGAAGCGCATTTCTTAAATAATGCTGAGACGCAAAAATGCATACATTCTTAAATAATTTATTAACTATTTTAAAAACAAATATTTTTTTTTCCGGTTTGAAATCTTGCACACCAAAATTTTAACGTCTATTCACTGCTTCTCGTCAGCCCCAAAGTTGAAACTTTTAATAGCGCAATACATTACCCCAACTCGCACACCAATAAACAAACCTATTGGTTTTGTGGGGAGAGTAGTTACAGACNCAATGCATTACCCCAACTCGCACACCAATAAACACACCTATTGGTTTCAAAAACATTCTAATACGTTCAATAATATTAGCTGTTATGACAATCTTAACTTTTTATAGGAATTTCAATGCATTAAAAGCAATTTGTAATTAATAAATATTTTAAAGTTCTATTTTTAACGTATAAATATTTGTATTTTTTATCTATAAATATTATATAAATATTTTGTAACAGATGCATAACATGATGTTAAAAATATTTTTAATTTTAAATAACATTTCAAAATCATCAGTCGAATCTTATCTGAAAATTCATAGCAGTGACAGAAAATGAGAAAGTAACTCTTAGTAATGCCATTAAATAGTTTAAATAGAGCAATCGTTAACATAATTTAGAAATGTCACTAAAGTGCATTATTACTTCTTATTAATTTGTATAATATAGTTTTTGAGCGTTAAAAATGTTTTGAAATTAATATTATGTTAATAAAAAACGCGAGAAAAGTTCCAATTTTATCATTTGCATCAAATTTATAACAAAATGTTAAAATATTATTAATTTTAAATAGCACTTCAGAATCAGCAGTTAAAACTTTTAAATGTTTGAAAATAAAAAAAAATCTGATCTGAAAAGTCGCAGGCAGTGACTAAATAATGGCAATAAATAGTTTCTATAGTTCTAGCGTTATCCTAATTTTATAACGTCACTAAAGCAGAATATTACTTTTTACTAATTTTTATTTGGTAATTTGTTTTGTTTTTTAAACAAAATTAGAATGTTATTCATTCGTATAATTTGCGTAAAGTATGCCAATGTTTGCCCCAAATATGGTAATAGTACAAACGCTTAGTTATCTATATAAATTTCCTTCAATTGTGAGATGCCCACCTCATAAATGGAATGTGTCTCTTTCAAGAAAAAAAATGAATGCGTCTCTTTTATGAATAAATGGAATGCGTTCCTTTCAAGAATAAACGGAATGTGTTTCTTTCAAGTATACACGGAGTATGCATTTTTCAAGAATAAACGGAATGTGTTACTTTCAAGATTAAGCGGAATGTGCCACTTTAAAAAATAAACGAAATGTGTTTCTTTCATGTATACACGGAGTGAGTACTTTTCAAGAATAAACGGAATGGGTTCCTTTTAAGAATAGACGGAATGTATTCTTTTCGAGAATAAACGGAATGTGTGCCTTTCAAGAATAAACGGAATGTGTTACTTTCAAGCATAAACGGAATGTGTTACTTTCAAGAATAAACGGAATGTGCCACCTTAAAAAATAAACAGAATGTGTTTCTTTCAAGTATACACGGAGTGTGTATTTTTCAAGAATATACAGAATGTGTTCCTTTTAATAATAGACGGAATGTGTCCTTTTCAAGAATAAACGGAATGTGTTCCTTTCAAGAATAAACGGAATGTGCCACCTTAAAAAATAAACGGAATGTGTTTCTTTCAAGTATACACGGAGTGTGTATTTTTCAAGAATAAACGAAATGTGTTCCTTTTAAGAATAGACAGAATGTGTCCTTTTCAGGAATAAACGGAATGTGTTCCTTTCAAGAATAAACGGAATGTGTTTCTTTCAAGAATAAACATAATGTATCCCTTTCAATAAATAAAAAGTAGCTCCTACAGGAGAATTAAAAATAACACCGGTTTTGTGAACCACGTAAGAGGAGCATCTCCAAAAATCTAACTAATTAATTTCAAAACCACTTTCTAAGCCACCACTAACTAAGCTACTTTCACGGTTAGATGACTTGAAGAAAAACTGCTCAACCACAGTTCAAAGTATTTGATTAATTTCAGAAAACTGGGAAGATGTTTCCAAATTCTTTAGAATATTGTCCTGCCTTTCCCAGAAATGTTGCTGCCGAAAATTAGGAACATTATCTCTTAATTATTTTCTCAGAACATTTCTTTATTCTTTTTACTGTTCAGTGCCGACATAAGAATATTGTGAAAACGAAAGATGCTTACTCAAAAAACAACTTAATTCAAAGATCATTAAATTTCGCAATTTGTGAAATTTTTAACAAAAATATTCTTATTAGGTTCCTATGTTTTGATTTTAAACAACGGGACTTGAGAAGTTTTTTTAATATTACGTTGCTAGTTTTTGTTTTACTTAATGCAGAGCTTTTTATTATTTTTGAACATCATCTCAGATATCGGAAATACTTATTTGCTTAAGACCGATACATAGCCTCGTTAGTTTTTCTCTTCATTCTCAGTATCTAGTAAACTTAAAGATGTGAATATTATGTGTAAAACTAATTAACTTTAATCATAGTTTTCGAAAATTATCACTATAAGAATTATCTAATTAAATTCTATTTAGGTAATTAATACACAGAGAAAAAATTCAAGTAAAATTACCGTATTATACGGCAAATACATTTCTGGGGAAAAAAAATATTAGCTAATAAAACAAAAAAAACATACGATATTTAAATCATTTAAGATGATCATTTCTCCTGTTGAAATGATAATGGCTATGTGGGAATTCTATTTTTGAAAAATGATAGTTCTTTTTTTCACACATTTAGTAAGAAATACAAAACTGAAAAGTAAGTTTAATAGAAATAAATGGTTTTTAGAGCATAATGAAATTACTTAATATTACCATAATTAACATAACGATATTTTATTGTTAATTTTTCCAAAATCATTACCAAAGCGCCTTAGTAAAAATTACTGAGATTTTTTTGTGTTCTCAGTGGGTTAAAAACTCGGTACATTTTGTCATATTCTGGTTGCTTTAACCGTATCTTTTAATGTAAAATAATTACTTATTCCTTTTCCTGCGCCTAGAATAATAAAAAAAACCCAATTACCAAATTAAATCAAATTGAATTATAGTGATTATGATTTTAATTAACTGAATTTAGATGATTTAGGGACGATGCTTAAAAGCTTTTTTATATTTGTAATTTTTTCAACTAGAAACTAAGCTACATATTCCAAAATGTTGTTAAAAGTTAACTGTCTTTTTACACTAAATGTAAAATAAAAAAAGAAATTTTTAAAAGTTTAAACCACCCATACTTTGATTTGCATTAAAATAATGAAATAAAACCCAATTAGTTAAAGAAATTAACTTTGATGACAGTATTAGACAAGTAAATCTAGATAAGTTCATAATTAGTTTTTGGATTACGTTTCTTACACAAACACCTCTAGGGTAAAACATGTTAATCCACATGTTGGCATAATAATTTTATAAGTTAATACAATAAGTTAACACAATAGAAAGTTAATTTAAAAATTTAATAACTTAGCTCAGCTAAGTAAATTATTTGCTTTTAATTAAATTCCTGATATAATTACTTCAATGGTATAGGTTGAAGGCTGATGTCTCAAAAATATTTTATTCCCATATCTAAAATAATTATTTCGCCATAAATGATTATTATAACTATTCATAATTCCCTTTACGAATCATAGGCGCACTTAAAATAATATGTATATATTTTCAAAAGGAATGGATATATAGTAAAATATAAATTAAGGAAAAATTTACATTTTGCTACTGTCTTTTTTTAATTATTATTCATTTGAAAGATGAAAAATTTTCTAAAACGCCATTTTTAGCCATAAAATATACATCGTACATTTTTATTGTTTTATTAAAAACAAATAGATAGTTAGAATTTAATATTCAAATGTTTGATTCATATTCCAGTATTCTTTCCAAAACATTCAAATACTAATTTTACATTCATAAATAAGCATATGTAGCAGTAAAGACTAGTTAATTTCAATATCGGACGAAACAAGTTACATGAAAACCGAAGTTAAAAAAATACTGTTGATTTAATTAGATTTCAAATATTATCTACTGGCACTGGAGTTTTTACCTTCTGTGTTTCTTGTTGCATAATATATTTTCTTAAGAATAAAATGCTTGGTGAGGTTTGATTTTGATTACATTTCATAAAATTATTTGTCGGATTATTAAAAACTATCGATGCATTTTATCTGATGGAAATAATAAACTATAATATCTTTAGAGAAATAGATTAAAAATTTGAGAGGCAGAATTACGATGCAGAATTTTGTCGTGCAGACTGAACTGTAATTTAGATTTCGAAAAGTCACTTTAAATATGCTATGCATTGAAGTTCCAAATTCTTAATTCTTTCTGGAATCCTGAAGAAATAATTGAAGTTGATTGAGTATATAACTTTACATTATACGAATAATTAAAAAAATATTGCTATCCCCATCAGATCCGTCATCAAAATCGACGTTTTGGGTGTATAACTTTACCTAAAATTTTGTTTCACTAGAATAAAATGCAAAAAGTACCCTTAGAATACATAGGTGTACAGAAAAATTTCTGCAGAGTACTATGGAATAAGAAATATTAAAAATCAATAATTTAATTGAGAAAAATTATAAATGATAAATTTATAGAAAAAAAATACTAACAGGACCAACGTTCAGCCGACAAAAGTACAAAAATGCAACTTATTTTCATTATTATCATTATACTTATTGTAAAAACTACTTTCAGCAATTGCGCACTAAATAACAAGCATAGTAACGTGGAAACCGCTTGCCTTCTACAACTGTGCATATTCTCCGAAATATGTGTTTTGAATTGAAATAATCTAATAATAGAACAATCGTGTATGCATAGTTTTTAATAAATATATAAATAAAGCATTAAAATGTTTAGATCTAATTATTAATTGCCTTTTTTTAAACCAATTTTACAAGCTGGAAAATTTAAAGTTTCCATTTTATTCATAGTCATTATTTCCTTAAAACGTTATTTCAGAAATATATATACATAAAAATTTAACTGACAGTTTACTTATTTAATTATAGCATAAACCTTAGTTCAGAAACTTTGAAACATCTTTTTATAAAATTTTATCATTCACATACCAAAATTAGCTTATTAATGAAATGATATTTAGCTAAAAATGTATATTTAATGAACATAATTTACAAAATATTATATTTGTTATGGTGGTTGAATATTTTGTTTTAACGAAACAATGTTAAATATAAAACTTAAAACAAGTCATTGTCTTAAGAAGCAGAATATTCATGAAGGTCTTTAAAAGTGAGAGAAATCTGAAACGAGGAAACAATGACACTCATGCATAGTAAAAGTATTCAAGCTATTAATATTGAGCTTTTAAAGCATTTTAAAAGTGCTTTAAATACTTCGGGTTGATAAGCTTATACGAGTAACTAATTCTTACTTGAATAGCTTTTAATTAATAATTTTATGAGAAAAGGAAATTTGAAAATTTTTAAAACAAGACTGCATACTGTTAAAAATGTATTAATTGTTTTAAATGAAGTAATCGCGCAGGCACATAAAGTTCTTTAATAATTTCCCTTTATCTATTATAAAGCGATTGGACGTTACAGAAGCATGAATTTTAAAGTAATTAAATCTTATTGTCTGAGCTTAAAGGAACTTCAATTATAAATTGCTTTTTATAAACTTTCAATGAGAGACATAATTAATTTCTGAAGCTATTTTTCATAAAACATAATTAAAATGTATTGTTTATTTCAATTTTCTATGTGCGTACATGCTATATCTCTGAATTCTATCAATAGAATTCATATTGTATATTTACAATTCACACTTATCTTGCAAACTATTATATAAAATTATTAGTCTATGAAAATAAATATTTTATAATGAAAAATAGTATAGAGAAATCATATGCTATGGGGGAATAATTTCAACAATCTGAAGAGGTTGATTCAATATCTTTCCCATGCAGCAGAGATAAGTATTAATTACGTGAAAATAACGTTAAAATGCCACAAGGTTTAGAGCAAAAAAACGTTTTTTCAAAACGTTTTATTTCAGTTTCAAGTGGTAGTCTCGAATTAGTTAAAAAAAAAGTTAATATTTGGGTTGTTTTTAACGTAAAAATGACCGATTTTTGCCCTTATTTTGACTAAGGTGAATATCGTAACCAATTTTTCACGTGATTTTTACCAAGCAGGTTTCTTTTTTAACGTATTTTTTACGCTTTTCTCACCAAACTATAGATAGAATTCTATCTATTTTATTAATCAAAACATTAAAAAAATATCCAAAATCTTAAATTTTTATTAGAAAAGAATTACTGCATGAATTACTGACCCAAAGTTATCCTTATTATCGTATGTGTACAAAAAAACAGTTTAAATATTTACTTATGACTTCTATTTGCTTGTCTAATCTAAAAAAGAAAGCATGCTATAGTTTTAAACGAATTGAGAAATTGACCAACAAGTAATTGATGATATTACAGCATGTTACGCAAAGCAAATAACAAGCAAGCATTTTTGTGAAATAACATACACCTAGAGAAATGAAAATTCGAAACTAAACCTAAATGAAAATATCGTGGGGAGGGCAGAAAAATAGAGTACCACATGTTTTAATTTGAAAATAAACACCAAGGAGATAAAGGTTTTTCAAAATCACGAAATAAAAATTTAGAAAAGGAAAGTATGTCTTATAAAAGTACGAATTGGTTGGACTCACTTAAAAAAATTAAAATGATTGGCAATGCATCATTTTGCATTATATAATTACATACGAAATACCACGTGAATTTCAGTATGATGGAGCAAAATTCTATTTTCATTATCAATAATATAACGTAATCTATATTTTATTAACATTTTGAACCATAGAACACTGTTACCTATTATAGAAATCTAAGGAGCATAGTTACACACAAGATAATTCATATTTAATGCGCATTAACCTCAAAAGAATGGAGACATAGTTTTTTGATGAAACTTTGGCGGTCGATCATTAATTACCAATGAAAGAATTTTGTTTCGAAAGCCCAAAAATGCTTAGCACTGTGAAAATGATTTTTCTTGAAAATGAGAGAACTAAATGGATTGTAATTTCAGTAACTTCATTGGAGTAAACGACATAGTTTAGAACGTCTATGTTTTACTGTCAATGGAGTATCAATCGGTACTTAATGTCTGAGTCACTGTAATGGAAGAGTTACTGTAATGTGGGACATGCTAAAGTTAATTTATTTTCATTTTAAACTCTTGACGAAATTTCAAATTTGAACAAAATTGGCCGAATGACTTATTAGTTCCTGAGATATTGAATTTTAAATAGACAGCTAGATAAAATTGAATTATCTCAGGAACTGTTCAATGTTCGTCCAAATTTAATTTTTTTAAATAAAGTAAAAATTTGCATATCCAACACTTTAAATTTTTTGACTACTATTAACTAAAATAATAACAAAAATAACAAATTATTATTAAAAAATATTTTTGTATGTAATTGTCTTTCGATAAACGGATTTTAAAATTGCTCCTGAAAGGTTTTCAATTCTATTGAAAGTTCTCAAGATATAACGAGTAAAATCAACACTAAAGTATGCAAACTTTACTTCATTCTCTTGAACAAAATATTGAGACTGAATCTCCTAGAGTGTGACTACCCTCTATATTTTTAGGGTCGGAAATTCATATTCATTTCTCGGTGACTACTCCTATTTTTTCTGAAACTGAAGAATCATGCGCAAAAATCCAAATTTCGTTTAAATATTATTTGGAAAATAAAATAACTCGCTCCAATCTCTCTGCAGCAATTAATGGCCAAGGCGTGGTCTCTTTAGTTATCAGATTTATTCGAACATTTTTAGTTGCGTATAATATTGCTTCATTACTGAGATACACAGCACTAAACTGAAAAAAAGGGAAGACTCTTATCATTCTTTCACCATATTTGCACTGTTTTAAGTCTGTATACTGTCATGCATATTAAAAATTATGAATTAAAAAAGTTTTACAACAAATTCTTTGTTATGTGCATCGCTTACACTTGGTTCACTTATTTTACTTTAGAAAATTTTTAAATTTCCATTTTTGACAAAAATGTCCATATTTGACGAAGTGACCACATTTAAATCACTTACTTTACAAATACATTGAGTGTTGTTGTCGAGTTCAACCCAAGGTCCATCGAATAATAATTGGATGCTATCAGCCAATCAGGTTCCACAGTCTTGCGTTACATCGCTTGCCGGTTTCCTGTTAAGTCTTATCAGATAATTTGATTTGGCAGGATAATAAATGTTAACATGCCATACACAACCACGTGATAAGCCATAACCATATGATTAGTTACAAGCACCCAATTGATTGTTGCGCATATTTCTTAGTTTATATAGTCCAGACACTGATTAATGTATTTAAAGGAATTCGTAAAATCATGGAAGGCTTAATATTTATCGTCTTTATATATATCGTTTCATAAGGGTTAAAAGACAAACACAATAAGTTAATTACTTATTCAGTCTAAAATTTATTAGCATGTTATGGCACTTTGTGACGGAATAAAGTGATTATTACATTTATTCCTTTAAAGAAGGCAGTTTAAAATAAATTGCAAATGAAAATATCCCTCTAATGTTTCTACATAATTTGAAAATAAATTTTCTAAATTTTCAACAAAAAAAAATACACGATTCTTTACTAAGATTTTCATATATAAATTAAGATATATAATTCCTGATACAAAACTTTTAAACATAGTTTGTTTTTTACGAAAGCAAGGTTTCAGTAAATTTATATTAAATGTTAATCAGATAAAAGCAACTCTAAATCTTATGAAATTTTTGAAGATTTAACCTCACAGAAGGAGTTTAAATTATAAATTTGTTTCTTCATAATTTTTTGATTAGTTTTGGGAACTTAATCGAAAATTTTAAAATTAGATTAATGTTAGAAAATAAAATATTTTGATTTTACTGATTTAGTTTCTGAAATTTAGTTTAGAAAACTATGTTCCTTTTACTTTGAAGGAATTTCTAAGCGTCATTTAGAAGGGAAAAAAAACTTAAGAGAATTAAGTCTACGCTAAATTAAATCCAAAAATAATCCAGCAATGTGGTTTACGCTCTTTTCATGTTTTCGTAATGAGTTAGATTTTCACCATTTGATTAAGAAAATGGAAAGCGACTTTGAAAATCTCAGAATAAATTTAAATAAATATTTTTTTTAAATTTATTGAGTAGTGTTTTTCATTGCATTTAGGAAATTAAAATAGAATGTCAGGAAATGCAATTTTACAATGTTTCCTTTTTTTGAGATTTTTGAGCAGGAAAATGAGCAAATGTATTTTTCTATATAAACATAATGTTTTTTCTTCTTTAAAAAATAGGATAAGATAAAATGTGTAAAAAAATTTAATTTTTTATTTTAAGCTTTACTAGTTAAACTAATCAGTGAAATATTTCCTAATACATACCAAATTGTTACCGTTTCATTTAAATTTCGTTTCACACCAAAAAAGTGTACAAAAAATACAGATTATATAAATAAGAGTAGGTTTGGGAGAGATAGCATAGTCGAAAAAAAGTATTACGAATAGAGATACAAGAAATGTCTATCATATTCTGAGCAAAAAATAAGGAATTTAAGACAAAATATGTAAAAAGAATGCTTGACATTTCACTTTAATTCCGAGATAAGTTGGCAATCCAATACAATGGATGCAAAGTAAACTTAAATTAGGAAAAATAACATGTTTCCATCAGCTAAGCATAAGAAACCTATCAGTTACAAAGAATGAATTTCATCATGGAAAATAAGTAAAAAGAATCTGAGGTGATAAACAAAATCTAACGAAAATTTAATCTGTAACGAATCTGTATTTAATCCATCACTTTAGAAAAAACGTTTTCCACATTTTCAAACCTTCGTTATTCAATGCTGTGTTATGGGAAAACATTTCTATCTAAACTTCTGAAGAGGTTCAGTCGGTTTTAAGGTATTAAGCTATTAAAAACAAGCTTGGAAGATTTAATTTAAGTTTTATGTTATCATCAAAACCTACTAATACATTTAAATCATCAAAGTTAAGCAATATTTAAGATCACCCAATAAATAAGATAAGTGTGTTAAATGTTTGCATTAATGTTCTATTATATTCATAAAAACTTTTGCAAAAATCGAATAATATGAAAAAGAAATGATAGCATGAATACAAAAATTAACTTTTTTTTATATCTAGTTTCTTTTACTACGGTAGAAAGTGCTAATGAAAAACAATCCATCATAATGATTGACATCGAATACAAAAAGCTAAAAAGAATCCAGGCATGAATCGATTCCTCTTCGCCGATATATAAGGGGACGATTTATTTGAGATGCTTTGGAATATTTTCAAACGTGTTGTAAAATATTGATTTGGATTTCATAACAGTTAATTGATGGTAAATTTTTCATATATGCCTTTTTTCTATAAAAACATGAAAATAAACATGAACATTCCTGAAAAATGGTAGCCTATTAAATATGCTTTCCCGAATGCCTTATAGATTTAAACTTTTAACAATGTATTATATATTTAACAATTCAACAATAAGTTCTATTTACTTCATTGCATTTTTATGACAATTATTCTTGTGTTCTACAGAAGTGACCTGCCTACTACAACTCAACGTTGCCAGTCTGGTATCCCGTAGCAACCCGGAATACAAAAAGGAAACTATTGTTTTCTTTCTGCTTTTTGATAATTCTCCTATTTTTAATATATACTTTATGATTATTATTCAAGGCTACAATAAAACTGATACAACAACGTTTCGTGTGGCCTAGTAGGCAAAAAGACATAGCGAGCTGGGCACGTTCATGCTTGGAGTGCCAAAGATCTAAAATTGTCAGGCACACCACCAGTCCACTTGAAAATTTTAATTTGCCATCATCTCATTTCAATCACGTCCGGATCACCCGTTTGTGGAGGAATACTTTATGTGAGAAATAAGTAGACGCGCTTCTTTTAATAAAATTTTATATATTAAACAGCCTTGAATAATAATAATAAAGCATATATTAAAAATAAGAGAATATTATCAAAAAGCAAAAAGAAAACAATAGTTTCCTTTTTGTGTTCCTCGTTGCTACAGGATACCAGACTGGCGGCGTTGAGTTGTAGTAGGCAGGTCGCAACAATTCTTAAAAAGCATTCTAACTACAATTTTTATAAACTCAATTTAACTATAATTATTCTAGAATAAGTTCTAATTTATTTACATAGTAATCTAGTCCTAAACATTCTAGGATAGATTCAAAATACAATTAATCTACAATGCATTATAGTTATATATTTTCTTCAGTGCTTTATAGCTACAATTATTCTACAATTTAAAGCATTGTAACTATTCTACAATGCATTCCACTTACAATAATTCTACGATGCATTCTAACTATATTTTTTCTACAATTCATTGCAAGCTTTGCATTGAAATTTTGTATTCAAATTCGAAAATTTGTAGCAAGCTTTTTATCATTGCAAATTCCACCAGTCATTTCAAGATTAATTTAAGTTCTAAGGAATTTACTTTTTTTCCCTGATCTAAAAGATTTACACAATTTTAAACATCGCCATTGTGCCCAATGGGGATGACGCGTCAATATTTATTCTGAAAAATTAATAATCTATAATCTTAATACATCCTAAATTATGCTTACATTGTTAAATAATATGTTGCCGAAAAGTTTAATTAGCATTGAAGGTAGGATTAAAAAGGGTATTTAAATACCATTGAATTAAACAATTCACTGAAGTCATAAAATCTGACTGAAAACTTAACATTTAGAAAATCACACCATATTTGAATCAAATGGTCAAATGCAAATTTTATTGGGCTAAAGTAATAACAGAAAAGAATAAATTATGCAAAAAAAAATTAATAATCAAATTATTGCTATCAATTTTCGTTTAATTTTACATGTAATTTAAAGACGTAATAGATTTGAAATCCATTTTTAAAAGAAAATAATTATATTTAAGTCTATTTAATTTTAAACTATTTCATTAATACAATGAACGCAAAACGGAATTAATTTTTAATTGATGTGATTAAGTTATTAAATTAAAATTCGAAATTTAACAGCAACCGGAATATTTGTTTTCAAGTTAAGAAAAGTTAACTCCACATAATATATAACAGGAAAAGGAATTTAACTTTTAACTGCATGAACACAGGGGGATTATAATAATTATCTAAACACGTTCGGGACTACTGCTTTGTGGAGACTGATTTTGTGATTCAGAGTAATTATTATGAGTATAAATGGCTAAAACGAATTCCATAATGAGTTTAAAGAATGATTTTTCTAGAGAATTAATATCTTATCAACCTTTATAATTCACCTTAATAGTTAATCAAGTTTAGTGATTTCTGAAATTTAATCTTGATAAACATGATCAGATATTTACCTGAAACTCCCTAAATCTTAACATTTTAGAACTTGAGCTAAATGTTTTTTTTAGAAATACAATTTATTGTAATAGTTGATGCAAAAAGATATACATTAGATACATTATAGTTAATGAAATTATGGCAAAATATGTTGCACTGAAATTTCTTTCATTATGATAAATTAACATTAGATGAACAAAAGATATTTTTGCAATTATAAATATTCACATGGGGAAAAATCAGTTAAAATAATCTTTCTGTATGATAATTACATTATTTATGAAAAATATCTTCGGTGAGAAAATTTATAAAGCTGATAAAAAATTTAGTTAATACAATCAAAATATACGATATTTAAATTAATCATTTGGTAATTTTTCTATTTTATCGCATATTCAAGTTTTCAAAATTATGGTTTCTTTTACTATTTTAGTAAAAAATACAAAACTAAATAGTAAATCTAGCGAAATAAATGATTTTTATGCACTGATCTAAAGTATCATGATACAGTATTAAATTTTACATAATTTGCCAAATTTTATCACATATTAAAAAACCATATCTGATTTTTAATTTTTCTAAAATATTTGCCGAAGAGCTTCAATAAAAGTTGCCGATCTTTTTCGCGTTCCCATAGATCCAGCAACATGGCAAATTTTACCATATTCTGGTTGTCTTGACAGTATTTTCTTCCATTTGTACGATGTTATAACAACTGAAATGGAATACTGTAAAATGTAGCATAAAATAATTTTTAAATTTCAATGGCGTCTGCCAGAAAAAATAGATTTTTTAACTTCATTCTATAGATCCTTCACAAACTGAATTAAAACATTTTTCATTATATTTTTTTAATAATCTTGCTAATCAAATCATATAAATGTAAACGAAATATAAATTTTTTTACATCACTTTTTTATATAAGATTCCTCAGTTGACTTTTTAAACTAAAAGAATAAAAATAAATTTTGAAAATTATGAAGAAAAAAAACAGGGATATCGCAAAAACTCTTATTATACTTTACTGAAAATAAGAATATCTATTATTTTATAAGAAGTTTCTCAGGTATTGGAAAAAAATATTTTTCCGAAACACACAATAGCAGTTTGAGGAGGATGTATGGTGCATGTTACTCAGTTCTGAGCACTGTCAAATTCACGGATCAAATTCCGGTTAAAGATTTTGCACTTTGGGTGCATCGTCCATAAAATCCATTTCACCATTAAATATTATACCGTAATTTTTACTGTAATATTTATTTATTTCGAGTGATTCAATGATTTTATGTTAATTATTACCGTAAGAATTGCGATATATTTGATGTTTTGTTTCGTAACATGTTCCGGTAAAAATGGATTTAACTGTAAAAAGTACGGGCAACCTGAGTGCCGGTAATTTTATATTTTTTACAGTCCACATTTTATTTCGTGTAGGAAGAAATTACATCATAGCGCTAGAGAAAACATCCATGTGACTATGGACTATGACAGCAGTTGAAACTACAATTGAAAATAAGAAATTAAAGGATGCTAAATATTGAAAAAGAACTAAAAAAAACAAAAATAGGCATATATTCCTGTCAAAATAGATTTTACGATAAGGAGTACAGGCACCCTGAATACCGGTACTCGTAGTCGTTTTAAGATCCGGAATTTTTTGCAGAGTAAGAAGAATAATTAAAACTTCAAATAATTAATATGATATTTAAAAACAACCTCTAAAAATTCATTATTATTACAATGTAACGTTTTCACAAATGCAAACAAGAAATTGTTCGTTTTCCCAAGGCTGCGTTACCCTCTTACCGCACTAATTTCCAATAAGAAACATCTTTTTTAAAAATAGTTCAAGCAAAGTTTTATGAAAAAAATTATAATAACTGTTTTCCTTTTTTAATGTTTGCCACTACATAAACATGAGAAAGTACTGTTTTTAAGATATTAGCATAATAGAGACCAACTCCGAGCTGGCTAGTTTCAACCCCGGGTTCATTTAATCAGATCTAGTGGTTTATCTCATCTCATCTGATTAGTGTATTTATTATTTGAATTCACTCTGATGCAGGTGTCACAAACAAAACAAAAACTCTATGCTTGCAAAATCAGGTAATTTAGAATCATGATGATAAGACCTGATGATTTTTGAACTGAATAAATACTGTAGTGCGCGAGGAGTCAGTGTTATCTTTGGATCAATTAAACAATGACCAAACTTTAAAAAAGAAAAAAAAAGTAGTCGATTGCTTTCAATTAAAAAATTTTCAATATTTAAACCAGTTTAACAATCCAACTAATACTCAAATAAAACAAATTTAAATTTCTTAAACTGTAAATAAGTTTACAGAGATTAAATGTTTTAATAAGGTGAAAAATCTTGCTAGGAAAGATAAGTTTTTAGCAACTTTTTTATGTTTTCTAAATTCTAAAAGATGTAATCTCATTCTCAATAAAATATCACCCGTCTGTTACCCATCAAAATATTCAAACAAAATATGTTTATTTGAAATCATCTCTTGCATTTTTAAGCATATGTAAATTCAGCACACTTAACACTTTAATTGCACTTAAACAAATTCAGTGGAAAATGAGGCTAATACATGTAATTTTTCTCTGAAAATAATGATAATAAAATGCACCAGTCTCGGGCTCATCCATTTTCCTTTTTAAATAATAAAGCCACCAACGTACAGTAAAAATATCGAAAATAAATACAATACAAAATTACACAAACATGTATGAAATTTTCACTGTTATCTTAGAAACTGTTTTGTTTTCAAAAGAATACTGCTTTTGTTTTCTTAACAAAAAACCGATACGACTCTCAATATTTGAGGAACAAATCCATTTCAACACAAACAACAGTAACCAATATTATATACGTAAAATATCCGTTATATAATACTTTTATAATGTCAAAGTAGGTGAATTATTAAAGAAGTAGGATTTGTGTAATATAAATAACGTGCTACAATATTTTTTTAAAGAAATATTGCTTAGTAAACCAATAATTTTTCATGCAATGGATATAAAAAGAATACAAACGAAAAAAACGTAAAGTTTTCGTTAAGACAGTTTTTTTAAAAAAAAAACACCAGTAAAGATTTCCAATATTTTATTCAGCATCGAAATACATGTTAACTTTTTAGTTCATGTTTATTTTATTAATGTTTTACTTATTATTCTTCTATAGTTTAATAGCGTAAAATACAAAATTAATTTCAAGTAATTAATAAACATTTAAATATTAAACATAGTATTTGATAAACACTTAAACATTATATTTAGTAAACATTCCTGCTTAAAGAAAAAAAAATATCTGAATCAATCATGAAAATGCAGATTTTGTTGTATATTTTTGGGTTGCGAAAGCACTCACTAATGCAGTTAATCCTCTTAATACGGCAATAAATCCTTTAAAAATTGCACAATGATTATTCAAAATTTACACTTAATATTTTAACTAACATTCACATTTAAATTTAATCATTAGAATGGATATTTTAATATAAGCCTTATAGTGCATTTTATATTTACAATTTTAACTTTAGTATTATATTAGTTAACTTAGAGTTGATATTTTTATATAACATTGAAATTAAATTCCAATGCCAAATAGTAAAATCATAATAGTGGACACATCCGTCAACAGTTAGTGTAGGTACTGAAGTCATAGGATTTATTCAAGACAAAAAATAACTAAACCCTTTCTCGGATAAGAAACTAATTTATTTCCTTCTGCGAAAACAGTTGCAATTTTCAGCGCTAAATATGCAATTATTTGCAAAGGCAGAAACCAGTAACTGTACTGTGGTAAGGGATTGAAAATGCAATCTCAAGCCACAAGGCTGAAAGAAACTGCCACACAGAGAAAATCACAAGAGAAAGAATGAAGCAACAAGAAAATTCATTTCAAAGGTTATCAATAATTCTGATACTTCGGTGGCAAAAGGAGTGCATTGCTATGTTTTTATAAACACAAAAATAGCGAGCTCAAGAAAAATGGTTGCAGCGATGGTTGCAAAAGCATATTTGGCCGATCTTAAAGCAACATTTATTTGCTTTAACTGTCAAATTGAAGTCAATAAATAAGATTAAAATTTATTAAGAATAAAATTAAAAGATTCAAATGGTGGAAGAGATGGTTGCAAGAAATGGCTGTAAAAGAAAATGGTCGGTAAATAAAATTAAAATTTAAATGGTTCCTGTAGTTTAAATAACATTTACTCCCTTTATTTTCAGCATTTACATTTAAATTAAGGAAATAATACCATTCCTCTCTTGAATTTCACTTTTATTAAAATATTCTTAGCACTAATTTACAACTATACCTATTCATAGGTTAGGTAATAACACTTGACTGCTTTTTTTGTTTCTCCTATTACTTGTCAATTTGCAATTCAAGAATTTTAATGCTTTGTATCAATTTGCACTGTAAAATTTCGAATCAAATTACAGTATGAAGTACCAACATTTTAAATTTACTGTTTTGCTGTAAAATTTACGGTAGATCATATCCTTTTTTAGTAACATATTCCAGTAAAAATAAATTTTTCGGTAAAAAGGAACAGCCCTCTTAATATGGTACTTTTTACCACTATTTGATCCGGAATGATTTAAAAGATTAAATTATTAAAATTCTATATTCCTATTCCTGTAAAAAATAATAATTTAAACAGGAAGTAAGTCAATGGTTATCATAATTGATTCCATTTTGGATATCATTGTTGGAACATTTTTTAATTGATTTTCTGAACAATTAAACGTTTAAATACCAAGCTATTAAACGTCAAATTCTACTTCAGATAATTGGTGGAAACAAAAGAAACGTATAAGTACCTTTAAGTTCTTGTCTGCTGACAGGTTGCGAAAGTGACAATATTTTATAAATTGAATTAATGGTAGTCAAAGGAATAATGGGCATCAGATAGTAAACATATTCAAGAGGGACCGAAGAACAATAACTCTTTCTACAATATGGATTTTAAAGAAAACATAGACTTATTTTGACATGCGGTGGCGTCTTGAAATCTTCATTTATTATTTAATCATATTATATTCTGAAATAGTATTGGTTTTTGTAAATTCGCAATTAAATTTACTGCAATATAAATGTTGGGGGCAGAGATAGCCTGGTTGATAGGGCACTGGGCTCATCTTCGTGAAGTCGTGGGTTCGAACACTCTCCGGGTAGGAAATGGTGACTAATGCACGTTAAATCTGTCGAGTCACGAAAATATTCTTGTTCCCAAAACAAATCATATTTCTGGGAGTACTGATCCAAAAGTTTATTTGTCTTCTGGATTGGCTCAAAATTCAAGGCTACAGACCTGAACATTAGTAGTCGTAAACTCAAAATTGGGTCAGTTGTTCAACGACGGTTATAAAATAAAATGAAATTGAAAAGCCTTAGCCGTAGTGGCTCAGAGAATAGAGCTTTTGCCTTCCAATGAGGTGAACCGGGTTCGAATCTCAACAATGGCTGGTCAATTCCACACCCGGCTTGCACCAACCACAGTGCTGACGTAAAAAATACTTTAAGTAGTAGACTGATCATGGGTTAAAGAACCCATGCTGTCTGCTAACGGTGGGATTTTTTTCGTAGTTTTCCTATCCATGTAACGCAAATGCGGATTAGTTGAATCAAAAAGCCCTCCATGAAGGCAAATTTCTCCCAAAAATACTAGATCCATGAGTTACCTTGTCTTCAGAATTGAATTCAAAATTACAAGGCTACGGAGTTGAGCATTGGTAGTCGTAAACTCAAAATTTAGGTCAGCTGTTTGTTAAACGACGGTTATAAAATAAAGTTAATTTGGAAATTTGAGCCACGGTGGCTCAGAAGATAGAGATTTCAGCTTCCAATTAGGTGACACGGGTTTGAATCCCAGCGATGGCTGCTCAATGCGAATTCCGCCCAATTCAGGGCTTACGACTAGTAAAGCTCAGCTCCGTAGCCTTGTAATTTTGAATCCAATCCAGAAGGCAAGGTAACTCCAGCATCAAGTATGAGGAGGAATTTTCCTTTGTGGATGACTTTTTGATAGTGCATTTGCGTTACATGAAAAGAAAAACCACGAAGACCTTCCATGGTCAGCCTGACGACAAGGGGACTCCAACCCATGATCGGTCTACCACTGAGGATATACTACGTCAGCACTGGGGTCTGTACGGCCTGGATGTGGAATTCGTATCCATCAACCATCGCTGTGATTCGAACTCGGTTCACCTCATTAGAAGTCGAACGCTCTATCCTCATTACGTATACCAAGCAATGGCACTTAACTAGATCTAGTATGACTAGACCTTTGGTAAATGTCCGAAATATGTACTAAGTCAAGTTAAGTGCCATTGCTCGGTATACATTTGCCCAGTTTATCCTACACTAATGTTTTTTTAAGGTCAAGTGCCATTGCCGGTATACATTTTCCCGGTATATCCTACACTGATATTTTTTTAAGGTGAATTGCCATTGCCCGGTATATATTTGCCCGATATTGCAATCACTTATGTTTCTTCTAATTTATCGTCAGTAAGTATTAAAATATCGAATAAATGTAATTATATCCACGAATAAATTAGTATCAAATCGGATGTAATAAATATTTCAAACATTCACCAAAGCGACTATGCGATTGTCAACATTCACCGGTCAAAGTCAACAACCACCTATTTCAGTCATTCACAGTAACATGCACATCATTTACATAATAACCTCATCAGGACGTTTATCTCATACTTTTAATAGCATTTGGCATTCTATATAATGCCTAGGCATTATATGCAATGCCTAGGGAAAGTATATATTACTTCGCATATTTCATACTTTGCCTAAAAACGTCCGGTATTATATAGAATGTCTAGGCATTTTATATAATGTCGGTGTTTCATACTTTGCCGGTAACATATATATAAATAAACTGAATGCTTTCCGAGTTTTGTTAAAGTAGTTTAGCTACTAAAATGTATTGTTCAGTAACTAAAATGTATGGTTGAGTAATTAAAATACATTCAAGCTTATATCGTTCAAAATATTTGACTTTTGTCATTGAAAGTTGAATGACACAAGATATAAAAAGATAGTTTGAAAGAAATCTGTATGCCCTAGCCAAGTTTTATCTCACGCTCTAGTTTAAATAAAACTCATTCATTTTATACTCTACTTATTTATTTTTTACTTATTATTTAGTTTATTATTTAGTTTATTATTTATTTTATTTATTTTGAGATGTCGATAAAAGGAAAAAATAAGCAATACGATTATTAGGTAAAGCACAATAAATTCCTTGATTAATTATTCATACTTAAATCTAACATATGTGACTGGACAATGATTCCAAAAATTTTTCAGATAGATATTTATTGAAAAAAATCGATATTATAAATTATAAGTTTCTTTTTTTTGTCAATCTGAGGTCATTGTCATCTTTAATAACGTTAAAAGAGTATTATCTAGATTTTATCGACTTTATCAAAAGTTTCCGCAACATTCAATAACTTTCTTCCTTCCACTAATGTCCCATGACTTGAAAAATATTATCGGCTGCTTGCAATATTATTCATCAGTTTCATATTGAATTGCATATAGCGTTGCAATTTTACTTTAAGTAGGCTCTGAAACTGAAACAGGGAAAAGAATATAGTTTTCTAATTACTGATTCTTACGGGTATGCTTTTTTCTCATTGCTCTCCTTCTAATTTCAACTGATGTCAAATTTTTTAATCAAGTCATTTTCTAAAAAAACAAAAATGCAATGAAATTAGAATTTTCAAGAAAAAGCTAACACATTAAAGGGATTAAAATCTTGATAAAGCTGTTTCTTTTGATAAATAAATGAAACTGAAAGTTTTCAAAGATACTTTTAAGCAAATCCAAGAAAATTGTTGACCAAAAATATCAACTGAGTGCCAGAAATTGATACCCTATTTCCAAATACAAATTTTAATGCATGAAGGAACCTAAACAATATTAATGAATTATTTATTTTTCCGCTAAAATTTAACAGCTAAATTTTTTTATTAATTTTCTGTTTCTAAAAAGATTATCTAGTTCATGTTTCTTTCTTCTCAATTATCTGTACTTGATGTAAGCTACTCTGAGAAAAATTATGCTCAAACCTTTCAGAATATGGTATTGTTATTGAGTAATTACCCAATTCTTAAGTGATCGTTGATAAACAGGAAAAATGATTGTTGATAAACAGCTGAAGAGGAGGAATATTTCATAGATAAAACAATTGTATTCAAATAAATTCAATTCCAGTTAAATTCCAGATTTTAAAATATCTGGAGAACAACTACTTTATTAAACTATTGTTACAGCATTTGTGTTCTAGCTCAATTTCCTTGTCGCTAAGCAGATTTTCATTAACCCTCTCCTAGCAACACAAGTTAAAAATATTTCAAATTCTTCGGAAATTTTATAATGACAGCGCTGACCTGAATATTTCAAAAAGCTCTACCAGTTTTAAAATGGTACATACTGATAATTAACGTTTTAAGAGTATTTTATGTTGTAAAAAATATTTTGCATCAGAAAATTTTGTTTCGTCAGAAAATATTTAGAAAATAAACTCAGTAAATATGCATAAATAAGAATTTTATACATATTTTAGACTGAAGAGAAAGAAAACATATACACGCAAGAAAAAGTATAGTCAAAACTACCAACATCTGGCAATATTTTCCGTGTGTCTGGTTTTATGGGAACACCAAAAAAGTTCGGGAATTTTTACTGAAGTACTTTGGTAATGAGTATGGTAAAATTAAAAAAAAATATGATTTTATGAAATGTGATAAATTTGTGAAATGTGGTAAAATTTGGTAATTTTATCGTGATACCTTAGTGAATATCATCAACAATCTATTCTGGTAAACTTGCTTTTCAGTCTTGAATGTTTTACTAATTGTAAGAAAAGCTATAATATTTAACTATAATTCAAAATTTCCAGTAAACTACTACCGTAAGCGTGGAAAAATTATCAAATGGATTATTCAAATGCCGTAAATTTTTTTTATTAATCTGAATTATGGTATTTTGTTACCATAAATCTCACTGAAATGCAATACGGTGATATTACCTGAATTTTCTTTCTCCGTGTTCGAAATATTTTGATTACTGATATATTTCGCTTTTTTTCCGTGTTTTTATTCTCATTTTATTGACAATTATCTTCTTTTCAAATCATTTTCTAAAAGTAAAAAAAAAGAGAGAAGCTTAGTATTTTTGAAGGAAAAAATTATTATATATTCAAGGGACTAAAGTTTTCCATAACACATTTTTCAGACAAATACGAGAAACTAAATATTCCATTGAACAATTTTTAATGAATACAAGAAACTGTTTATAAACCATTTCTTTTTGAGCTAAAATTTAACATTATTTCTTGCTGAAAAGTTTTAATAATTTTTCTTTACAGTATAAAGATTCAGGTTAGCATATATTTTTTTACATAAATTGCTTGTGTTCGTTAGGAACTACTTAGTTTTGAATTTCCCGAAAATGTTTTATTTATTCTGACTGACAATTGTTATTTAAACTATTTTTTAAATGAATACAAATTTACATTTTTTATCAATGGAAATTTTTCCTAAGTTAAGAGTTTAAAAATAACATTTTCAAAAATATTTGAGATTTAAGTTATTCAGATTAATTCGAAAACTGAGCTTACAATCTGTAAGATACTTCACTTTTTACATATGCATAAATAAATGCATTGTTGCATATGCATTGCTGCAATAAAAGTAAATATTTACAGTCTACCATATTTTTATGCTACAATATCTCCTTGTCATGTATAAATTTTTGATGTTTATTCAGAGAAAATATCTTACAGTTATGCAAATATTTTTGACACCCATATGTTTATATTTATTATAACTTAAAGTTTATCTCACGCTTATAAATTAAACGTTTATTATATATATTAAAAATAGAGAGACATAATATGGCAACTAAAGTATAGAAAGTAAATTGATAGAACTTTATGTTTATTAAAGTTTTATGGCACACATAAAAAATCTTATGAATAAAATTTATATTTTCCTACGCAAGTATGATAAATGTAAATGAATATAAAATTTTGAAATATACCTTCAAAAATTTATGATTAATGCAAAAGATTTCACATATTATGCAACCGACCTGCACAAAAACACGCATAATGCTGCATAAAATATAAAATGCCATGTGACTAGAATAAATATAAACAATGTTCCTTTATTATATTGTTTTATTTTATTGATTATTTTATTAATACTTATGATAAAAAATACTGCTATCACGAATCAATTGCAAAATATTACTACTATTACATGCAATCTCGAAAAATTGCTATTTCAGGTAAAACCAGTATGTATTTTTTTTAGATTTTTTGACAAATTTGTTATCTATTATATTTATTATCTATGAATCTCCAACTCATATGACGCGGTGCTAATTTCATATATTACCTATTATACATTAAAAATATAAAGTGTTAATGTGAGAAATGATAAGCATACTTATTGTATAAAACAAACGGCAAAGAGCCGTGGTGGCTCAGGGCATAGAGCTTTCGTTTTCCAATGGTATTCCGGGTTCTAATCTCAGCGATGGCTGGTCGATACCAATTCCGCACCTGACTTGCACTGACTGCGTGCTCAAGTAAATTATTCTCAGTGGCTGTCGGATCATGTGTTAGAGTCTCCTTGCCATCAGGCTAACCATGGGAAGTTTTCGTGGTTTTCTTCTCCATGTAACACAATTGCGGCCTTATTGCAAAAAGTCCTCCCCGAAAGCAAATGTCTCCCTATACTTGATCCAGGAGGCTCCTTGTCTTCTGGATTGGGTTCAAAATTACATGGCTACAGAGTTGAACATTGGTAGTCGTAAACTCGAAATTGGGTTGACTGTTCAATGAAGGTTATAAGAATAAAACAAATAGCAAATTTTTCATTAAAATCGGTGAGACTCAGAGAGAAAAAATTATGTCTGCATATGAACGAACCACTGAGATAGATAGTTAAACTATATTTTGCTGCCTGCCAGCAGATCTTGCCGTGCTGATTCAAATGATACTTTTTGTAGAAACATATCATAGCGAGCTGACATATCTAAGAAACATATATAACCACGATAAATTTTCGTGGTTTTTACATCCATTTAGGGCAAATGCTGACTAGTTTTACTTAAAAGAGTCTTCTTGAAGAGGAATATCTCTTGTCTTCTAAATTCTAGGCTAAGAAGTTAAAAATGAGCCAAGCGCATATTCACAAAGTGCATTGGTGTAGGTCGGTGGAAAATTGTGACGTGGTAACCAAATTACCAAGAAAAATATTTTTTTAATTTTTTTATTTCCAATGGCAGACATGAAAGACAAATTTGTATCTGAGAGCAAAACAAAGAAAGAACAAAAAATGGAAACAAGATTTACTCAGAGAAAGAGACTATAGGCCTTTAATAATGTATCTCGTCCGCCAATAACGTTCCCACAAGGGTCCAGGAGGAAGTGCAGGACAACGTCTCAGATGGTTAGCGTCCATTCCTTCTTGCAGGTTACATAATGGACAAAAAGGGCTTGAAAAGATTTTGATTCTGTACAGGTGTTTCGATAAACTGTCATGGCCAGTGGCAAGGCGAAAAAGGGCCGCAGATTTTTCTCTTGGCCATGACGGAATATCTTTAATTCCTTCCCACCAGTCCTTATCTTTATTTACTTCTTGGAGTTTTGCCTCAAATGTTGTTCGAAGAGAGATTTTTATTAGCCTTTTTGCGGTGTGGAAAGGAACTGGCTTAAGAGATTTCTTAATATAGATAGAATCTTGGCGGCTTTTTGGCCAGAAGTCTGCAGTTTCGTTACCTTGAAGCCCACAGTACGCTGTTACCCATTGCATGGCGACATTTTTGTTGTGTTGGTCAAGACTGTGAAGGGCTTGACGATAATGTAAAATGTCGGCAGAAGCAGGGGCTTCGGACCAAGAAAAATAAGGGCCGTTTAAATAATCTTGCGTAGCTTACCACGATAGATAAAATACCCAAAGCAGCTCAATAAAAATTTTTATATATTAAAATGTGTCATTTTGGCATAAAATGTGGTAAATAATTTAAGTGTTTCAATAACTATACCTAGATATTTTTTGGATTGAAACTAATCAAAATATTTTTATTTAATTTTAGAAAAACGTTTATATATAACAAAATGACAACATCTTGACCACAATCATGAATTTTAAATCAAAAATTACCGAAATCTCACCTATTACAGAGATACAAGTCGGTAAAACGTTGAATCCTTGAAACTTGTGCTCAAGCTGCCTCTGAAACGTTTTTGATCGGTTTTTACATCTATGTCAAATTTTATACCAGTTCAGTTCAAATTATGATGGCTAAAATTTTATTTCAAGAATATGTATGAATTTTTATCAAGCAAAAATTATATTTCATGAAAAATATTGAAAAACTTCCTTGAAAGCAAGCAAATATTACGTATAAAAATCATTAAAGTATTCTTTTATTATGTATTTTTATTATTACATTTATGTTAAAGAGTTAGAATCAAACAAGTAGACCTCTAAATATTTTGCGAGTTACTTCTCCACTAACATACTAAAGACATAGCGATTGAGTGTAAAAACAAAAAAGATCATCCTATAAACTTTTACGCACATTGACTTAAATTCACTGAAACGTCACACAGTCGTTTATTATACTAATCTTTTCAGTTACGTTTAGAATCTTACTCATTCAATCATATTTTGCAACCATAGGTTTTTAGATTTTAGGTTAATTATGTTTTTTTTTCATGTTAATCATACTTGTAGTGTGAAGTTACAATGTGTTGGACAATAAAAAAATGGTTTTGTGGCTTGCATTGTTAAAATAAAACTTTCAATTTATTAAGCAATTGAAGGTTCAAATGCAAAAATCAGTGAGATATTTAAAGTATATTTATTTCAGTTTGCATTTTTGAAAACACATAATTTTCTTTATCAATAACTTATTCAATAAAAAATTGACGAACAAAAAATCTCCTCATTCATCGTTATAGAGTTTTTAATTCAAAAAAATTTTTGTGTGTTTAAAATTCAATTTTTTAGTTATTTACATAACAATGAAGTATTTATTTCAGATTTTTAATATAATTACGTTCATGCAAATGCTTATAGGAAATATGATAGAAGAAATATGATAATACTGTGGTAAACTATAAGTATTTTTCAGTACAGAACTGTTTTTATCATGCAAAAAATTATATAAAATTAATAAAATAACTGTCACTCGAAAGAATTAGTCCAATACGTCACTAAAAATATGCTTGTTTTTTAAATGAAATACTTTTACAACGAAGCCATCAATCAATTCTAGTGTATTCTAAAATATGTGCTGTCAGTAAATGAACAAACAAAAAAGGGATAACTAGATAAGTGAAATTATAACAGTAGAAAGTAAATGAAAAATATGACTACATGCACTGTACCAAACTGTTACTAGTTACCTACTTCCACACCAAAAATGGTAACAAGTATGCAGCAAAGATTTTTACAGTGTAGAATTTGATACATGAAATTTTGTTTTTCCTCACAATAATTGCAAATTAGGAATGTTCTATGAAACTCGACAGAAGGCATCCTTTTCATTTAAGCAACTTCATATTAACATAGTTGCATGATTAAAATGATTCTGAAAATAATTACTTTTATTTACGATTAACTCTTTTACTCATTCTGCTAGCTAATGAGCTTCCTTTGTCAAAAGCGTAATTTTATTTCCACCATTGTGCGAAAATTAATAAGTTACATCTGCAAATAAATTTCATGTCCTTGTTTACTTTAATTCAATAGCACCTCCTCTATGCAAGTAAAATTAAAATAATGTCCTATAATCCTGAAATGAATTGTTAATAAATGCAACAATTATTGTATGTAATTTTAAAATCTTATGCAATTAGTTGATACAGTTTTTTTTTACTAAATTGTTTTCAACTAAGAATCATGTTGATTTGAAATGCAAATTGCAATCTAATTTTAAAATACTATTTAAGAAAACAAGTTGTTAAAGAAAAAAAAATTGTTTGCCTACGTTTTAATCTTAAGTGATAAAAATGAAAAATAATAATGAAAGATAACTAAATAAATAATTAAATTATTTACTGGTTAGTAACATAAAAAATTTTCTGTTCTAACTGCGATGTAAGATATTTCGGAAGTGAGTTGTAAATAAGCTAAACTTCTAATTTTGTTTTCTACTTTTATGAACTTAATGTTATGAATTGAAAAATTAATGGAAAGGTAAAAGGGTTATAGCAGGACTGAATCATTTAAGAGTTGACGGATACTAAAGTAATGGGTTTTTCCACCACCCCTTTTGCCATAAAAAGCAAAGGTACAAGTTAGAATTGTCTGATCGTGACAAGTTTTGAATATTATACGAGTTCTACAAGATACAAATCATTAAAAATATTTTATCTTTCTTAATTGTCTCGTCTATTATATCTTTCAGTTTTGTGCATATTTTCGTAATGTTCATCGGTACATTTTTTTTGATAATATACTTTATTAAACCTCGTATGAAAACGTGTATTTAGCTAGCAATAAAATATTGAGAAATATACTAAATACAGAATGCCGAAAGTTTTTCAGATCTGTGATTCAGAGAGTTAATTGTTCAAGTAAATATAATTGTCCTAAACAAAATATTTTTGCAAACTATGACCTCCTACAGTTACATTCGGCAGCTCAAAATAATAGTAAGAAATCGGATAATAGTAAAAAATCATTTGTAAGCAATATTGCCCTTCGATTAATTACGGAAGAATCTAAACATTCTTTTTCCTCCAAAAACTTAGGTGTTTGTAAGAGTACCGCGACCGGTATCTGATATTAAAATCCACGATTGTTATATACTCTGAAGAGCCAAAAAAACTGGTATACCTGTCTAATATCGTGTAGGGCCCCCGCGAGCACCGCAGAAGTGCCGCAACACGACGTGGCATAGATTAGATCAATGTGGGAAGTAGTGCTGGAGATAATTGACACCATGAATCCTGCAGGGCTGTCCATAAACCAGTGGGAGTAAGAGGGGGTGAGGATATCTTCTGAACATCACGTTGCAAGGCATCCAAAATATGTTCAATAATGTTCTTGTCTGGGGATTTTGGTGGCCAGCGGCACTCTTCTGAATTTAGACACTTCCGAATTTAGACACTGAAATTAGACACTTAGACAAGCTCTATATTTGAATTCCAGTATATTTTTAATTTCATTTTTTGACATGTGTTAGGTGATATGTATTAAAAGTGATGTAATTAACACCACTAAAAGTTCATTATGCTAAATAACAAGCGGAGACAAAAAATCCATGAAACTTACCGCACTGTATGTGTCTAACATTTTTGTTTTTAATTTTTATTTATTATTTTTTAAAGCCTAGTTAATAAAACCAAAATATACGCTACTTAAAACATTCATTTCGTAATTTTTCCATAATTATAAAATGTTTAAAATTGTAGTTCTTATTTCCACATATTTAGTAAAATAAATACGAAACTGAAAAGTGAATTAAAACGAATAAATGGTTTTATGCCATGCTCTGGGCAGCGGTTTCCAATTTTTTTTTGGCTACGGAACCCAGAGTAATCAACCTTTATTTGACAGAACCCCGACTTCATAAATACGTTTATTAAGATAACTGTGAACGTTATAACCCCAAAAGACTATTTTAAAGCAAATTAGAGGAATGGAGATTTTTCATTGTTTTATCATTAATTAGTTTTTATCATTAATTATCATTAATTAGTTTTTTCGACTGACTGCTAAATAGGTAGTCCTCTTGCTAGTTCAGTTATGAATTTGTTTTTGGTGTATACACGTAAACTGAAAATCTTTAAAATGCGTCGAATTAGGGTTCACATCGACAATGAAAACTTAAAAGAACTGCTATGAAAGTTGAAAATGGTATTAGGAAAAATATTTCTTAATTAAAGAATTTCTTAATTGAAGAAAGTGCCATAGAAATATTAAGGTAATATTTTATAAATGCTAGTACTTTTCTTCATTAGTTCAATATATTGTTATTAAATTTCTTTTTCTATTTCATTCGCATTTCCCTTGAAGTAATTTCATAAAGGAAACCAAAACATTAAATAAATTATGAATTATAGGTTGGATCTAAATATAATCAGAGGTTTCAAAACTCATCACAAACTTAACTAAAACCAAACTTAATCATCACTCAAAACTTAAACTATAAAAAATAATAACTCACGGAGCCCCTTAAACTCTTCAAGGTAACCCAGGGGTTCCACGTAACATTTGGGAACCGCTGCTGTAAGGACTCATGATAAAATTACCAATCTCTACCATATATACAAAATTTTATCGCGTATTACTAAGTCATATTTTAGTGTTAATTTTACTAAAATTATTACCGAAGCACTGCGGTAAATATTGCAGAGCTCTTTAGTGTTCCCATAGAGCCAAAAACACTATTTATTACTACAATTTTACTATATTCTGGTAGTTTTTGATGATATTTTTTTTCTAAATGCAGGACCAAATTAAAGTTTATTAATTTATGTATTTATATATCTCTATTTGTAACTTGTTGTAGTTATTTATATACTTCTTATTAAATTTTTATTTTTATACCACTTTTTTCATTCATAAAAAAGAATCTTCGTTTTTTAACTTTTTAATACGCTATGAAAGTTTTTTAACTTCTATGAAAGTTTATTTTCGTTTTTTAACTTTTTAATACGCTATGAATTATTTACAAATGTATTAAACTATAGAAAAAATTTGAAAGTTTTAAATACAAATGTTACATTTAAAATGATTAAATTTTAAAATATTGATTCAGTTATAGATGTTTGGTATTTTTCATTTAAGCTTGAGACAAATATACGAAACCATTTACAATTCAATTTAAATTAAATATTTCATGACATATTTGAAAGAAATGAAAAATGCCTTAAATACTAAAATGAAAGCAAAAAAAAAGAAAAGAATAAAGATTGATCTATATTTCTTAAAAGATGTAGAAAAGATAAAAGGTCTGGGAAAATGCATATTTTTTTCTTTACTTAGGGGTTTTCCTTATCTCCAGTAAGTTTCAGCATTCTTTCACAGATTTTAAAGGCTTTATTTTATTTCCATTCAAAAGAATTCCATTTGATCTTGTAAGCACTGATAGAAATCTAGAAATTCCAGACCAATTCCTTTGATTCTAAATTTTTTTGTATGTAAAAAGAAAAAACATCTTTAAAAATGGGATCAAAACGAATATATGAAATGGTATTTGTTTTTGGATTTCATTCTTTTAAAATATTTTGAAAAATACCTTACAAGAATTAAATATGCAGATAAAATGTAATACCTATCCTTTGTGTTTTTATCCATTTGTAAAAGCATTACAGTTAAAAATGCTCGAAATAAATTTTCAGGTTTTTCAATGCATCTTTCAAATAGTTATTTTGCTCTTACAGTCCTTTCTGTTCCAAGGTTTCATATAAAATCATCTTTTTTAACTGAACACTATCAACCTATAAATTAAATTAAACTACTGCTACTATTCTAATATTTCATTAAAAAAAGCTTACATATCTTTTACGAAAACTAAAATAAAATCAGTTAGACTAGAATTTTTAATTTATAATTATAGGTTTTTCATCGCATTGTAAAGTTTGCAATAATTTATACTGAAATTGCTTTAAAAAAGTAAAGCATTTCTGTAGCATCTCGCTATGGGCTAGGAAAGTTATGGTGGGCAAAGTTCCACAGTTAAAAAACCAACAGCATGATTGTGGCAATGTACACAATATTGCGTATATAATGTACTTCTCAGAAAAGCTAGTACTCACAAATCGGAAGCTGTATGGATTTCAAGTCATAGTTAGGGATCCTTCACGTTGCCGGTTCAGTCTTAAGCAGCCAGTCTTAACCAATGAGCAGTCGCAGCTGTTATTAGATTTTGCAATACTGACCTAAAATACATTTTTAGAAATGCTGTTTCATAATTTAAAAAAAATTAAACTGTATTAAGTAATAATTAAAAAAAACAATCTAAAAGATAAATACTTTTATATAACTCTGTTTCTAACTCATTTCTATATAACTCTGATTCATTTATAACAATAGAAGTTTAATTCGTTTAGTTTTTTGTTCACATTTCTTCATTGTTCAAAATGTATAAAATGTGCTTCATCTGATTCTTCGAGTGAAATTAATAATTGGAATCTTTTTCTTATACCCATTAAAGAATAGAGAATAATTTAAAAGCAGTACATTTTTGTTTTAAGATTGCATATTTTAAAGATCCATATTCAATTTCAAAAGAACAATTTTTTTTTTGATCGGGGAAATTTATAAAAACATAGAGAACGTCATTGTTCTGAGCATAATATTCCTATTCAATATTTCATCTCCTTATTACTTGAGAGTGTATTCTCTATAATAAATAAGAGATATTTAAAAACCATCTGCGCTTGTCAATCGCTGTTTTTTCTTCTAAAAATAACTAAATAAGCTTTCAGCAACCCAGTTTAAATTACATTTTTCTTTTCAATTAGAAGGGCTTTTAAGTTAGGAAAAAAATTAAATGATTATTGTAAAATATAAATCATTTCTAGTTTTTTAATTTTTGATATTATTCTCTATTCTGTAATTTTGTTGAATGCAATTGCTTCAAAGCTTAAATTAAAATTATTGTTAATTTCATTAAAATAATGCAGCATATTGTAATACTGCGTAAACTATGCTTATTATTTTTCAAATTGATATGATTTAAAATTCAAAACAAGCTAAATCTTCAGTTGTAACAATGATTATTACTGTGCACTAAGAAAAAAATTATGACCAAAACTACCAGAATATTGTTACATTTATCATGTTTTTGGCTCCATAGAACCCCATAAAGCTCTGCATTTTTTAATGAAGCTCTTTGGTATATTCTGGTAAAATTTAAAATACTAATATAATCGTGTAATATGTAATAGAATTTTTTTTTTTCAATTTTGCAAAATATGGTAGTTTAATCATGTTTTTTTTTTTTTTAAAGGCATGGAAATCATCAGTTAAATTTACTTTTAGGGTTGTATTGTTACTAAATTGTTGGGTATTAAAAACTTAAATTTTGAAAACCAGAATTTCCTATAAACTGTTAACTTTAAACGGAAAAAAATACAAAAAGACTGGCTTATAAGATTACTATAAATATTTTTATTACCATAAATATGTTTTCTTTACCAGAAATGCCATTACCATGGAATACTATATTTTTTACAGAATTTTTTCGCCGTGTATAAATAAATAAATATGTCTGTATCCTTTCGTTTTAGCATATTTGATTAGTTAATATTAAGCTATAAATTCATAATTCAAAATAACTTACAATTTACTGTTAACTAGTGAAGTAATTTCAATTTGATTTGGTGGAAAGAATATAAAATTTACTTATTGTCTTAAAAGGTGTTGTCTTTCTGGAGTTTTTCCTAGATTTTCAAGAAAATTTCAACTTCCTGAAAATTTTATTAGGTGAAAGGAAATAAAGCAAACACAATTAATGAAAGTTGAAAAAATTTAAATTATTTATATTTTTAATTATATCGCTAATTTGATGTATTTTCATGCTTTTGTTAAATTGTTGAATTTATGTTCAAACATTTTAATAAATTATAACAAGTATTAAAAAAAGAGAACGTANAAATGTATTTTGAAAATTTCAAGCAAATCCCTTGATAATTTCAAAAAAAAATTTTGAAAGTCCCTTGTCGCCTTAAGCAATGTGAATTTCATTGTTTAAAAGCAATTTTAATAAATCATCTTCAAGAAGGAAACTACCTCATTTCCGCGTGTGGAGATGAAGTTTTGAAAACAATTTTTGTGAAAGAAATGCAAAACTTATTCACCTCTTCAAGATATGTAAATGATTTTTATTTCTATTCTCTAAGATAAGAATTTTACTAGTTACCATTTTTACAAGTAAGTAAAACACATAACACGAAAAGCCTATATTTTTCGTCAACAAATTTTCAATTCACAAGCACTCAATCTAGCAAGTTTAAGGGTCATTAATCATTTTGAATGTTTTGCTCCATTTCTTTTGTTCTATCTCCACCAGAACTGGTTGAGTTTTGAATAGATAGATTGTTTTGCACCAAAAATAACCTCATTAACCTCTTTTTTTACCTTATTTACATCCCATAAAATCAACCTCATATATAGCTAAGCTATACTTTTAGTTGAAATTGAGTGAAATTATTCACATCTCAAATAAACTTATTTACTTGAAGTGTAGAAAAATGGCATGTACACCTAAAACACAACCTCCCTAACCTGGCTGCTAAAAAGTATATTTCCCTCAATCTCAAAAATGAATAAAAACGACTTTATACACCTTGTGTGGTTGATTTTGTAAAGTTGTTTTTGAGGTCAACTTCAACTAAACCTCAAACCAAACTTAACACCTCAAATAAACCTCAAAAACGCTTTAAATTTTCGTAAGGGAAGAGCTAGTATCATTCCAGTTAAACTCTCAGAAATAAAATTCTTACTTTTGACTCTTCCGCAATCGTTGAGCTGTATTTCGCTAATTGTGTCAATCATTTCTCAAAATTAAATCACGAGATTTTCGATGAAACGTCAACTCTCAAATATATGACGAAAATGTTTCCCCAGCTTGGAGCCTCATTGTAGTGCATCGTGGGAGATTGGTCCTTTTTGTTATTTTTTGTTTGTTTTACTTTTGTTACTTCTTTGAGCAGTCTATATGATGTCCAAGGAAGGAACTGACCTCATGCCAGAAAGATCCCAGGTTTGATCCCCGGTCAGTGCCATGGATGTCCTTCTTTCTTTCTGTATTTTTGACTGTTGGCCCACCTAATATAGTGTCCCTAAAAGATTGGTCAACACATTAGGACTTGTGAAACCCAAATAACGAATGTTTCTAGGTGGAGTTCGGAGAAGAAAAATATTTTATTTTGACGAAAATCGTTTCTTAGAAGAAATGACGTTAATTATTCCCTCACTTTGACGAAATGTCAGCTCGAAACATATACCAGAAACAGTTTCGTCAAAAGTGAGAAAAACTCCGTAAAATGTGAGTTTTCTTTTTTTTACAATGTAGTAAGCGTTGATATCGTACAAAGAAGTACTTCTTGTATTGGCACTATATAACAATTAGTAAGATGTGGATAAAGCAGCTCCAATGCCTTATCTAATCAAAGGGTAAAATTTGAAACAAATAATCACATTAAAATTAAAGTATCAAGATTAATTATTTATGTCTTTCATATGGTTACTATATGCAACACAAGTAGAAATGAGATTGAAAACTAACTAGGTATTGGATAAAATTTATTTAATTAGTTCGTGCTGCTTAAACGAAATTTGTTACAGAACTTAAATTGCTTCTTCGCATTCACTTTGAAAATTGAATAGTTACGCTTGGTTTAAATATCAAAATGAAATATTTCTTGGCTCATTCAGTGATTCAAATTCTTATTTACAAAATGATCAAAATTATTCCTGTTGATGACTTTAGTAATCACACCATTATTATTATCATCTTTTTTCTTTTCTTACGAAAGGAAACTTAGCCTATAATTTGATTTATTATCGTATGAGTTTTTGTGTAATAAAAATATGTTTAAAAAATTGCAAGAGTTATATGAGTTTTTTTTCAATATTCTAAGAAGCATATTGTAATACTGC